>NW_026095971.1:24347909-24433388 GCF_023614345.1 Adelges cooleyi
ATATCCATACCAATTGATGAATTAGTGTATATCAGTTTTATTGCCTAGACGGCCGCATGGTCAGTGCACAAAGTAAAAAAAATATTAGCATTATTAGTTTATCTACCATACGTCCACGATACCGTAGTTATATAATATTATGGGTAAGTGCAATAGTCAGTTAGCAGAAAAAAAAATTAAATAACTAATTGCCGTTGACTATTGTACTCTACAGATAAAGACGGACCGGTCGACGACGACACACACACATCAAGTAATTTATATCATATTAGGATTATTATGTTATGTGTGTATTACTACTATGATTATTATATAAATAATAGTATTATTATTATATTTAATTTTATTGGAATAAATAATATATACAAATAATATATATATATATATATATGCGCTTGCGCGTACATGTTGCAGAAATGGATAACGAGTCTTCGGCTGGATTTATTTTAATGGCCCCGTGGCGTCGAAGACTCGTTATCCATTTGTGCAACATGTACGCGCAAGCGCATATATATATGCGCTTAGATGTTCGTTGTGAACCAGGTGACGACGGTGGCGGCGGCGGAGGCGGTGGTGTCTCGGGTGATGGGGACACCGTCCACGGCGTAGTTGGTGGCGGTGTTGCTGATAATGTGCAATTGCTGCAACACCTGTCCGGCGAATGCGCTATAAATACCGGCGCTATATATATATTGTCTTTCAATAACCGGAAAGTTCATCTTAATACGCACGTTTTCAAACCTAACACACACACACACACACACACACAGTGAAAATGAATCAGTCTTGTGTTGTATGTAAGTACACGTTTGCTAACCGAAGGAATATGCTACGACATCAAAGACAGTTCAACCATTACTTAGGTATAAACGAATATGGAAATATGATTAAATAGATTAATATCACCCTGACACGTTATTTACAGTTGGACCGCATCAACCCGGATCAATTCAGCAATCCCCCAACGAAGGTAAGGAAAAAAAAAATAGATCAGTATTAATTTTAGTTATATGATAGAACAATAATAATAAGAAAAGTGAAATATCATTACAGCGACCGCGCCTCAACACACTGATCATCGTCAAGTCCATGTTGATGATGAAGGTAATTAAAAAAGAAATATAATAGTATAGGATGATTCTATTTGTTATTTAATTACAGTATGGATAGACTTGACTACAGAAGAAGAAAATAGAGAAGCAGACAATTTTAGTAACATCGGGGAAACAGGTAAACAAAAAAAATAATGATTTAAGGTAACTAATATACATTCATTCAACTCGGCTAACACGGTCACAATATATATGTATCAGAAAGAGTACCGGCAGTTTTACAATATATTATAAATACTAATTACGAATCCGTACTAAATACCTAAGTTCAACCAACAATGTATAATTTCATTAAGTTTATGCTTTAGCATGATATTTGTTTCTTTAATTCATATATTTGTATTACATCATACAACAAATTACATAACGCATTACACAACTAATAATAATAGTGTTAATTTATAGATAAAAAAATTATATTGGTGTACACGCCGAATTTCGAAAATGGTCATACTGCGACATCTGAGAAGATGGCCGCCGCATTTTTGTGTTCAACTATAGTAGTACGCTAGAAAAATAAAAAACATGTAGAAAAATACCTATTTGTTATTACATATCAAACACAAAAACCAACATTATTTGTTTAAAAGCCTTATAATATTATAATCTTAGCACCGCTCTTTAAAGCCAAAACAACGCTATGTTTACTTATTGTTTACATAAATGGTATTTTGTTTAATGTGCTCATGTTTCGAACGTACTCGCAATGTTAACAAAGACCGTTGTTAACATTGTCGACTAACCAATGGATAAGTTACACGGTAAAATATAGTGTTCAATAGGCGATTGGTAATTTAGATTGAAAACAAAATAATAAAAGTGTATTAACACAGAACGCTGGTTTTTATTTAATTGTACTGTACAAAAATGCAAGCAGTACGTTTTTTAGCGATTTACACTAACGCGTTATTATTGTTAAGTGCTATCACGGAGGCAAATCGCTTTAACCTAATCAATCAACTATTATTGCACCCTGGATGGTTGGATCTAGGATCAGGGGCATATAGTGCGTTCATTAACGAGCGATGGATGAACTCCCAAGAGCGGTTCGATGGACACGATTTGGTTGCAAAATATCCGAACGCACAGATAGTAACCGACGAAAATGCGGAGACTAAATTTCGACAGGCTCATCTGTTCTTGAGTTGTCGGTATGCTAACGTGATAAAGATGTTCAGCGACTACCAGAGGGGCATAGGACCCATATGCAGAGGGATGACCAGACCTTTCAAATCCTTGCAGTGTTTGGAGCAATTAATCGAGCTAATCAAGGAGAACGATGCCATCCTTTTGCCTATGCGAGCTTCACTTTTGTGGTTTGTTCAGATGTCGCCGAAAACTCGGTTCCATAACGACGTATCCGAAATCCTAGGGGACTTTATGAGTTATTACGGCAAAAAGACCGTCAACTGTAAACCGTTCAAGAAATACAAAGTAGACGAAACGGGTGTATATATCGCCGATGCCGAATGCGTGGCCATCGAAGATTACATGTCAACAATGGTGAGACGTTTGACAATGTTTTACAGCTATTATTGTTCGCCACCTCCGCACGGCGAACTAGAAAACGGCATTTCACGTGCTACGGCACGCGTTCGGAATGAAATTGCATCGGAAACGGATGACGAATTAGCTGTGTACCACATAATGAAAAACGCCAAGAAGGTAATCGATACGTTCTTAGTGTCAGAGTTCGAGAATTTAGGCTTTAAGTACGATTGTTTGTCGAGACATGTGCAAATAACATTTTTCGACACGGACCAGATAGAACGTGTTGAACAGATGAACATGCTTTTAGGTAACGGCGGATGGAGGAATGGAAGGTTTGAGTTGTTATGGGTAATAAACGGTCCAACGGAACACGATCACTTAGTGGTGGGGACACTGCTCGAGGTCGATCGCCGAAGGAATAAGATAGTGACCAAAGACAATGTAAACACTAAGACTTTACTAGCCCATCAATTTTTGGGCTGTAAGTACGCAAAAGTGTTGAAGAAGATTTGCGATTACATATTGGAAATATTGAATCAGGTTTTCACTGATTTATCGGACGCTTTGAAAAAACTTATTGCAGCAGTAAACAATTTAAAGTCATTGGTGTTGCGATTGCAAGGCGCGCTATCGTTTTTTTATCAAATGTCTCCCGAAATTGAGTACAACAAAAAAATATCTCAGATCCTAGAACGCTTTATGGGTTTCTGTGACAGAGCAACATATGAAAATTACTCAAGCGATGAAATTCTTATTGTCAAAAAAAATATTAGAAATATTGTGGAAAATGTGAAAACCTACTTTCGTCAATCGTGCGCACCGTGCGGTTACCATATGTCAAGTCCGAGTTCACTTGAAGATGCGGACGGGAACGATATCATTGAAAAATTCCACATGAAAATAAACGAATTCCAAAAACGAGACTTTGAAGACTTTGGGTTCGTGTGCGATCCGGTTGACAACAGCATCAGATTAATTGAAAAATTGTTTTGCTAATTTTGCTTAAATGCCTAATTTTAACCAATCATGTGTAATTTAAACTATTATTTTATTGGCTACAACCTTATGTTGGTATCGTATACTCATATTTTTTTAATACATCCTTGTAAACTATACAATATGCAATATATATTTAGAACTCTAGAAAAACAACTATCCGCCATCTATTAAAATCTTGTTACACTTTATACCACACAAACAATTCAACGAGTTTTAATATGAAAATATTAAAAAATATATATATAAATGATAAAAAGAATATGCGTGCGCCAATAGTTGCATGTTTCGCTAATTTTGAGAATGCAGGATCAGACATTCTCTACAGAATAGAAGAGCTTGTTTATCACACAGTAGAAATTGTTTCAAAGTTTAAGTATTTTTTACCGTCATTTTTATACCGACGTCTCTAGCGTTTGGCAATAACGACATGACAGTCGCTTAAACCACCGCCGTACCGATTTCTTATTGCAGCTAGTCTATAGATCAGAATTGGGCCAAAAATGTAAGAAAAGTTTAAATTGCATCTAATAAATGTACATACTTCTCAATTTAAAGTCACGTTGCTCTTTAACTTTTAAAAAATAATCGAACTAGTTCTAAATAATATGTTTGGAATATTCTTTTTATACATAGTATACCACCGATAAATATTGACAAACCAAATAAATATTCTAAATCCTTTGCCCTAGAAGAAATAGACGTTTTTTTTTTTTTCATTTCATTTTTTCAAGCAAAGTTTTAGTAATTATTTAGGTCTAAAAATTGGACCGAAGGTAGATCTAAAATGGAACTATGACGTATACAATTTTCTCAAAGATCTATAGTCAAAATATTTTTTTTTAAGAACCCCCCCCCCCAAAAAAATTTTTTTTAAAAAAACGATCAATCCTAATTGTATCTACCCTAATACTAAAAAATACATTATTTAGCACTCAATTGTCTGGCCATGATTTATTGATATTTTTATCCGTGAACACTGGACCTCCCTTACTTTTAATACTTTTTTACTGTTCTTAAATAATTCTTGTAGACCTGTGACTGTCCCGACCCCACTGTACTGGGGGGGGGGGGTTTACTACATGTTACCGACCTCGATTCAGTATTAATTATAATTAATGTATTTCATCGAAACCAGCAGACAAAAGTGGCGTAGCGTAGCGTGTGTTCATTTACATAAGGTGCCTGACTGTAATTATTGTAAGTGTATATTTATATGAACGGTAGTATAATAATGATAGGTAGTGAAAAGTTTCCTGAACGTGTGCATATTTTACATCATATTCATGTCGAAAAACGAGAGACGAGACGATTATGTGATAATGACAAGGAACTATAGCGATTCGCTTTGCACGGTTGTTAAAACTTTTAAAGCAGCTGAATAATCACAATGATTTCAGCCCATCCGAATTCCACGTAAAACTCTGATTAAATGTTTTGCTTTAAATATTGGATTCGTTTAAAACCAACACGAACGGCACAATTTATTCTGACACTCGATTATTTGGTAAAACATAATATATATATATACATTTTGTATTATTATCATTATGTAACACTACAACGTGCTCAAAATTGGGTACACGAATATGTGTATAGGTACTAAAATTACAAAGGATTCCGTCGATCGAAGAGATATATTGTATACGAAAAATGTGTTTATTTTGTGAAATAAAACACCATTCGCGAAAAAAAAAACTTGACAAAACGAGTAGGTATGTCGTATAAACGGAACGTCGTTAGCGAAGGAGATTCGAAGAAAACACATTGAAAAAACATAGTATAACAATGTATTTAGATCAGATTTAATTTGTCATCGTCCTATCTATATATATTTGATAACCCTATGAGCAACTCGAGTAGATTATTAGAGTAGTTAAGCCGTTTGTATATTGTAGTTTCCATGAACTTGCTTTGTCGGATTAAAAATTTCACAGCTATCAGATATTGGCTATACTAAATATCTATATAATTTTTATATTTGAATAACATTTCAAAATTCATTGTTCAATTTTTTTTTCTCTGTTATTATACAAATAATTATATAATAACAGTTAGACTAGGGTTTCTGCAGTTGTTTTGTATTTTATTACAATTTAATAACAAAGAAGGCTTAAATAATGGTATTACACATTTTTTTTTCTTTGAGGTGCTGAGAAACCTGTGACCTTCACGAACAACATATAACAGCTAATGACCATAGAAGAAAACAATTCAATGTCCAACTAATATTAGTTCTTGGCCGATTGCAACGTTTATACGAACGCAACAACATCAAAGCATTTAATTAATTAAGTTTAGGAATTAGGATTGAAAAAAAGTAGTGTCGGCCATAAAACTGGGTCGAAAAATAAACATTAAAAAGTTTTTGTTTTACTTTATTTTTTTTTTAATAAATTCACCATCGTAGTATATTATTCGAGCGTCAGATTTATTTTATCCGCATTAATTCATGGAAATGTATAATGTTTAAAAACTAAAAAAAAAACGGTCAAACTTTAGACATTTAACGATGACCAACACAGTGTTGTATTATAAAAAAATATATATATATATTTTACAGTAATAACACGCATTTGTGGAGTAATTTTTTTTAATAAAACAACAAATTATAAATGATCGATGATCGGTTTCTCGCATTGGATATGCGAATCCGAAATGATTCTGTTGATTATTAAATTTACCATCACATAAAATATAATAATTGCTGCCGGCAAAGTGTACATATGATGATAATAATACATACGAATGAACGATGATGAATTACAGTGTCTGGGCATTATACAAGGATATCTCATTTCATTCTGGCAATTTATACTATTATTATCTTATCCGTTGCCAAGACAGAGTGAACCGTTTTCGAGTTCGAAAATGCATGTTTAGGCGTTATATTATACATAATAATTTATATGTGTATATGTCGACCAAGGAATAGGCTGTGTGCCATATTTACCACTGTAACCCAATATATTATGTATATATATATATTATATTTGTCATTGAAAAATGAATAGGTAATTTAGTGATCGCAAACACGCTAATTGATTTCGAAATAAACAATTAAATCTTAATAAGAATAACAAAAATATAGCCCAACAAAGTGTTTTGAGTGCCTACACTAAAAAACCACTCAATTATTATTATTATAGACAAAGACGCCATGTAAACGATGAACACTGTTTTGTGTGGGCCAAGCCAGGTAACTTGTTGTCAGTCAAGTATCTTGCAAAGGGTACTAGTGTAAATTTTGTATTCAAGTCGGATATTATTAGTTTTGATGGGTGACCGTAATGTAGTGGAAAGTTCCAAGTCGATACGACAATTTCGGTGCAAACTTGTTTTCCACACCGCTTGTTTGCACCTATTAAAAGTTTAAGACACGTTTCGGAAACCAATTTGCCGGTTTTTTTTTTTGTTGAGCTCGTATTTTTGTCAAATTTCGACATCGGTCCATTGTCGTGGAATGTGTTTTTTTAAACGAATCCTGCAAAAAATCGATTTACAGTATTTCTACACAACAATACAGACTGTTACAAACGGTACAAGCGGTTACATCGTTGCTTTGGAAACCCACTTGGCGTGCGGTACTGTTAAAAGTGATATGGCCTATGCAGAAACATACTACTACCGGTCCGTCTTTATCTGTAGAGTACAATAGACACCAGCAATTAGTTATTTAATTTTTTTTTCTGCTAACTGACTATTGCACTTACCCATAATATTATAAAAATACGACATCGTGGACGTTGGACCCGTTCTTCTTTCCCTTGTAGATCATTGTTAGATTAGAATCTATCGGCTTCTGTAGTTCTTCGTCGGTCATTCTGAATCTGGTTGGCAAGTATACGCGTATGGGTTGTGGATTATCGCCCAAGCGTAATTCTACGGCGGGCGTACGCGCATCGTGCTTTGTAACGACCGTTTCGAACCGTATCACTCTGTATGGGACGAAGGGTTGAATCTCCGTAATGTGACGTCTCCTCGATTCCAACACGAACTCGCTGCGGTCGTTTAGGAAATCTTTGGTGATTTGACTCATCTGTAAATGACAATATTGTTTGACTTAATACATCTAAGCTCTGGCTCGGACTTACCTTGACCGTACGTGTGTGTATGTGCACAAATGATTGTTCACCGACTGTCTTGCAGTGATAACTGGTAACTGTTAAATGTTGGGTGGTGCACCCTTCCTTATATGCTGATGTTCGCCCGTCCCCACCATGTGTGTGTGTGTGTGTGAGTGTGTGTGTGTGTGTGATACCAGTAGTGATAACAGGATTGTGATAACAGAATCGTGATATGGCCGTATCGAATCCTGTTATCACGACCCTGTTATCACGCCCTGCTATCACGCCCTGCTATCACGACCCTGTTATCGCGCCCTGCTATCACGACCCTGTTATCACGCCCTGTTATCACGCCCTGCTATCACACCTTGCTATCACGCCCTGTTATCACGCCCTGCTATCACGACCCTGTTATCGCGCCCTGCTATCACGCCTTGCTATCACGCCCTGTTATCACGCCCTGCTATCACGCCCTGCTATCACGCCCTGCTATCACGCCCTGCTATCACGCCCTGCTATCACGACCCTGTTATCGCGCCCTGCTATCACGCCCTGTTATCACGCCCTGTTATCACGCCTTGCTATCACGCCCTGTTATCACAATCCTGTTATCACGCCCTGTTATCACGATCCTGTGATAACAGGGCTACATACGGCCAAAACATACTACTGTTAAAATGTATTTTTCCTCTAGTTTTCGGTTATTTCGATATTTTATTTAAACACAATTAGTAGCCAGGATAGTATGCTAAAAGTAGATAATACATTTTATGCATTTGTTCACATTGTTTTCAACATTATGTTATATTGTGGTACGGTTTCTGACTGATCAGCTAAATCCATTTATATAATAAAGCCAGTACAGTAAGATCGGGGTATAGTGAAAACGGGGAAGTTACAGGTCACCAGAAATAGTTATAACTGATCGAGATAAAATTACTTTCAAATAAACAATTTGATTCGAATCTGTGGCCAGTAGGTTCAAACCAAGCATAGCATAAACCAGCACACTAAGAAAGTTGTATAAGTAAATAGAAGTAGTAAGTTAATATCGTTAGATTCGGGTAAGGGAAGGGCACAAGACATATTCATGTTCCAATATGTTTCCTTCAAGGGAAAGATGGTACTTGTTTTTTTACTTTTCTTTTAGGATTTACTTCGAATTCTTAGGGTATTAGAATTAATACATAGACCGTATTTAAAGTAACCGAAGAAAATCCACCTTGACATCATTAAGAGCCTCTACACGTGTGTATTTTCTATCGAAAACAGCTCTAAATTAAGCCTAGGTACTCTGAAATACGTAAAACGACAATTATTTTGAAAACTGGTAGACATTTTTCAATACTTGTTTGATGCATGGTTTTTTAGTACATTTTTAATTTATGTTTTAAATCTTGTTACAAAGATATAAATTCTTCAAAATCAGGATGAGTTTAACACTTTTAAATTTTTATATAATAGATTGGAGGAAAGGAATATTCTTGTTTGTAAGTTAACTCTAGGAGTCAAAGAGAAAAAAAAGTGATAAAAACATGTTGAAATTATGAGTTAGGCCTTTTGGGACGTTTTAAGCAGTTCATTAATCACAATTTAACTTTGTCAAGTTTTGAATTGTGTTTTTTTTACAAGAACAAAATCAGTTAAGCCTTAACCATCAGAATATTATACATATCTGGATTTTTTTATAAAAAGATGTATTTGTACATGGTTTACACGGTTTGAAATAATATATTATCGGTGTTAAGCTCTAACAAGCTTATTTGTTTATTTGAACAATGCACGTGTAAAATATTTTCTGCTCGTGTATTACAACTTAGATTGACAGGTTTTTGTCCCTCGGAATATGCCTTGTTATTTAGAAGCTAGCTTGATAAATCAGAAAACACAACTTAATAAATCATTGTAATGATACAATAGCCACTATTCATTTAGATAACGATTTTTTCCATCACTGTCAAAGGGGCAATATCCTCCCCCAGAATTTTTTTCAGCCACCCTCCCTTGAAAATAAATATATGGTCTACGTTCATGCTAGGTGTGTATGTGAAAAGGTTTTTTCTTGCATATTTCGCCATAAATAATACACCTAATAAAATAAGTATGAAATACTAAATAAATTTCTATGATGAGGTGGTATCTGCCTATAACAGACATCAAGCTTTTCGGATTGCGACACGCTATACATTTTTAACAAATCAACAGAAGTATTATAATGCTAACTAAATATCATTAACCCTTTCCTACATGATTTGCAAGCATTTATTTCGCCTTTTGAGGGCGGCTCAAGATTGTTTCCTAGTTTGAAAGATAATCGGATTTTTCCCTAAGACTTAAAAAGAAGTAGCTTGAAAAATAAACGAGTTAAGTAAAATTATTATTATGTTACCTGTTGACATTGACTTTTGAGAATTTCGTTCGTATTTCATATTTTTTTATGTATACAGTTGATCGTATAAGATGCCTACATCATATTTCGTTATTCGCTTTTTTTTGCAAAGTATAGCTAGTGAATACATCGGGCCATTGTGTACACTGCCTGGTATAGCTGAGTCTCGACAAAAAAACAACGGCTAACTTAACAAAGAACCAAAATTAACAGAGAAGATTATTCGACCTCATTCCACGTTAAATTTTATTCAATTTTTAAATGGCCTGAAGATTCCTAAAACTCCCCCTTCCCATTTAAGGAGCTGATGGGTAGTGTTTAAGAAAAACATTTTACAGGGGCACCTGCAATTTGCTCGCTTCGTTCTGTTATAACACAGCCATTAAACTTAAAACTTGAAATATAAAGTATCAGAAACTTTAACAATAATAATAATACTAATCAGCTTGTTAAAAAAAACTATATATAATTCATGTGTAAATATGTTTTTAAAATAATAATTTTGATACCACTTTACTTTTATTAGCCACCTTATCGATTATTCCATCCGAGTGTACACCATTTGTCAACCCTCTCTCGATAAACATGACCCTACAACTGTCTAATAAGTCTTGTGACGAGGTGCTCCTTAGCATGGTTTAACATATTTCAGCTTCGGAAAACCTCGCTCACATCTTATTGAGGGCAGCGGTGTAATTAGATGTTCAGGTGATCCAGTGTAAAACTGAATACTATGTCCTCATGACCTTGCCGCTTGCAATTTATATCACTGTTTTTGGAAAATGACCATTCAGACAATCGCTTTCACATTACTTCTCTGAGCATAATTTTTATCTAGGCCCCAGGCTTACATAAATATATGAAGCATAGGGAGCTATATTTTTTAGATAGTACAAGTGAATATCAGATCTTTTTATCAATTATTGTACAATATAATTTTCAAATTAATAAAATTGGTTTTGGTGTTGAAATGGCCACGATAATTACTAATAATAGAATAATCTTTATAAACATAAAAATCTCCGTTCACACGGTTTGTTCGCGATGAACTCCGAAATTAATTAACTGATTTTGATGAAATTTTTTACACTGTGTGTAATTTGGTCCAACTTGAGACATAGAATAGGTTATATAGGAAAAATTGGAAAAGGTGCCTGGAAAATTGGGAAATTTAATATTTTAGTGAAATTTTATTCCAATAGACAAATGGACGATTGACAGCTGACCATATTTATTCATAGTTTCTGGCCAAAAAGACATGGTTTCACATTTCAAATTTTATAGTTGCCATTTTAGTCTTCGATGGATTTCCGCCTTGACTCCAACATTTCAAAACTCAGCCCAAAGATTCAGGACAGTACAGAGCCCTGTACGAGAATCTCGAGAACAGCGTGATAAACGTCTGCGACAGTATATATTGAGAACAAGAGTGGCGCGTGAACAGCACAAAAATGAATTAACTGAGAGTGTCTTCCCGGATGTACTGAATAATTACTTGGATCATAATATCTGCTCATTAAACGTACTATTTTAGCAGCAAAAAATGTTGATGCTGATGAAATTAACTTCCAGATACAACAGTTGTTGCCAGGTGATCTGGTGTATTTTACATCAATCGACACTATTGTTAAGTGATAGCAAACCAATCGGGCATTAACACGTGCACTATTTTGTCTATAGGGATGGGGATGGGAATGGAGTTGGGGATGGTGATGGAGTTGGAATTTGATAATAAAATATAATAACAATAATAATAATATAAACTAGTAATTTTTATAATTTGTGAGTACTATGTTTCAATTGTATTTCATAACCCGTGCGAAGCAGGGTACACGGGCAGCTATAAGTATTATAATACTTTTTTCTGACTGTAAATAGCGTTCACCTAATACTTTATTATTCAGCGCTCCGGGTCGGTTTTTTAGTCACGAACACACCTAAGTCTTAATGTGCACATGAGTTTTCCAATAACATGTTTTTTTGGGTCACAAAAGAACCGATTTACACTTAAAGGTGGAATCAATAATTTTTCGTAGCATCTAAACGGCGTAACGAAATTTTAAGATGTACAGGGTGATCAAATCAACGTAGAACACTCGATATTTTTAAGCAAATTGCAATTTTGTAGTTTTAAAAAAAAAAAAAATGTTGTTTATTTAATTTTACAACATTATGAAATTACTAAATGTTTAACTCTTTTGGGATTATCCTAAGGTCTATTGACTTTTGACACTTAAACCATAAATAGAATCAATGTCATCAGAAAAATTAAATAGATTAGCCATATTAAGTATAGAGTAATCTATAATCAAAACAATTATTAATTATGATGATATTAAATCATTTTCATCAAATCGTTCTCGCATACAATTTTCGAAAAACCCAGAAAAAAGCTAAATTTTTTTAAAAAATTATAAACATTTTAAATACTTTTACATTATTACTGTTAAGTTTTTTCTTGACTGTTATAAATTATGTTATATTGGCTATGTCTGATTTATATATCTATATGTATAAAATAAGTAGTCCTGATTGATTCATAATCAACACACAGCCTAAATTATGATGCTAGCGACTTGACATTTTCAGGGTATGTTTGTTTTTTTTCTATTTAGAAAAACAAAGAATTCAAAACAGTTAGTAAATAACATGAATAAGGAATCTCAAAGCTGAGACACCAAATAAGATTTAAAAAAATCATTAATTTTAGTAGTTCTTGAGCCAGTTCTGGGTCAGTTTCTTTTAAGTCGTCTTAGAGGCCCGAATGGAGTGAAACAATTTGATCATACCAAAAGATCATTTGTGATTATTCAGAGGCATACGGACTGAAAGGTCCGAATTGTTTTGGTGTTTGAAGGTTTGGCCGATCACCAGATAATAATACCACAAGTTCATATTGGGTTCAAAAGGGTAGTGTAAAGAAGGAGCAGGTTTTATTGGTATTTTTAAATGTAGAAGAGGTCGAAGCATGTCTAGTCGGTAGTTGAGTGCTTTGCGTTTTTCTTTTAAATGTGGTGACCAGGTTAGGAGCTCATTAAATATTAAGCCTAAATATTTGATTTCAGAGCATTGAGGGATGGAAATTTTATTTCAAGACACAGAGTGACGTGAGCTGATTTTATTTTACAATTCTTTAGCCAGGTTTCTAGTGAGTCCAAGTACATATAATATATTGTATTTGTAGTGAGAGAGCGAGAGTTGTGGAGAAATACATCCTGGCTGGCATTGGGTTGGCTTAAATACGATTTATGTAAGAACAATTCAGAGTACAAAAATTAATTCTAGGTATTTCAATTTGAAAAGTATTTTGATTTCATGTTATTTTTCAACACGTTATCGTGTGCTCAATCCCGAGTTTGTAAAATTGTTTTTGTGGTTCAGTATTGATTTAGAAAAGTATTTTTTTGTGGGCTATTACTAATATGTTGTTCACTTCGATACGAAACCGAGAAAAATAAAACGCCAAAAACAATGATAAATAATTGTGTTTTTACACCCAATACTTCAATTGGAAACCTAAATTTGGGCCTATAGTTGAAGAGTTCTGCATAAGTTGGAAAAAAATTGTTCTCGATAGAATAAAAAAAAAATATAGGTATATTCTATTTAGTGCAAATGGTGTATGACTATCAGGTAACTGTTTGAACAAGCATAGAAAACATCACATAAAAATAATATGTTTTCTACTTATTTCAATGAATAACACTTAAACTGTGTTTTCGTGTAAGAAACTAGATTTAAAATTTTTTGGAAAAGTAATAGCAATACTAAAACCACATATTGTTTTCAAAAGGGTTTAAATGAATTTAAAAATACGTATGCCATACGTATGTATTTTTCCCCTCGAGGTGATAATTATCGGCTATTCTTACAGCTCTTGTAGCCAAAGTGTGGAGTAAACCCATTTTTATGTAGGGCAATGGTGTGACTCTGCATGCAAGTACCTATCGGTGTAGGTATTTTTCCTGTAAATCTCTAGTAGAAAACGAAGCTGTTCACATTGCTTAATCTCCATTCACAGGTAAATGGCTACTACTAAAAGCCGAATTTAATATTATTCTAAAAATTAGTATGGTATCTAGTTTAGTTTTAGTATTTTAGTATAGCCACAATCTTCATTTATTTATTCTAGATGCACTGGAGCATGTAATCGAGACAATGGTTGATGATGACAATAGTATCAAATACAAGGGTTTCCATAATCATAACTATGATAAAAATAAAAAATATCAAGACAAGTGTAGAAAAAAATATTTGAAAATATTATAAAAACAGCAACTCAAATTTATTTTTATGCAATTGATGTGTGTTATAATTATCATATTTTTCACCAAAATCTAAATAGAAGCTTTATGAAATATACTGATTTTATTTCATAAGGATTCCCTAGTCTATATAATATAATTTTTTTTCTACTTTGACCTTCGACTTCTAATTTATAGATATATAATGTAATAATTTATAGTAACAAATCCAAATCAATATCGATAATTTATGTAATTTCAATTTTAGGCAAAGTAAATTTTCCCCAAAATAGGAAGTAATAATTTTCATTACACTTTGTGGAAGCGTTTCCACACAGTTGTTTGATATTCTTGATGCACACACGATTTTTATTTTTATTTCATCACTTTTAGTCCTTCACCCATTGCAAAGTAAAACCCACTTTTTATATTTATTATTTGTAAATACTTTAAGAATAATCACACGTATTTTTTGTCAAATACCAATACGATATATCGGTTACAATCATAAAAATATGTAGATACATTAAAATTTGTTTTGTTTTATATTTTAGAAGACAATTTTTTCCACTATTTAATGCTACAAGAAATAGAACGTATATTAGGTAAAAATAAAAATAAATAGTTCCACATTTGAATTTTAAAGCACTTCATGTTTTACGTTTAAGCTTTTAAGAATTATTTGAAATTTAATTTAAACCGTTTATTTAAACATTGATATAAGATATAAATTAACATTTATACAATAATATTTTGCATTAATTATTATTGATCTAATTAATCTCAGTTATAGAGTGAATGTTATGTATAAAACATGTTAAACGGGTTTTATTAAGTACTTAATGATACTTTGATGTTATATATATTTATTACAGAATTTAATTGTTATGGATGATGTGTCGTAGTGAAGGGTTGAGGTAAGATTGGATAATTAACTTGAGAGTGGTTTAACTATCACAGTTGATTAAGTTAAATAATAATAAAAATTAATAATAATAATACAATAATAATAAAAATTGAAAAACGAATATTTTTTCACCTCATCAACCTAAAGTTGGCTACAATGTTGATGTGTAATAAATTCTTTGGTATTTTTAGTAAGTATAGAAAGAATATAATCGTTGAATTTTAACACTAATGGAGGGTTGTACAAACATTTTGTCATATCGTAATTATTCTTTGAACTGCAATGCAAAAATTATTATGTATCACGAGCAACTAAAATTTTTCTTAGTTTTACTATTTCTTTGTTACACTATCATTTCATAATTATTTTCACAGAACTTGGAACATTAAAAGAACTCGTAGACGAGAGAAGAAAATATGTTTTCCACCTTTAAAAAGCATAATCAGACGTCTTGTATTAGGTAAATATTATTATGGAGTTCTATGATGCGTTAAGATGGATTTAAGGTGTCTCCATAGTTGCATGTTTTTAGTTAAAACAGTTCGTTCTCACTATAAAACTGTTTGACAATATTTTTTTGTATCTTATCACTCATTTATTTATCTTCGTTTTTTGTTTTATAATTACCCAACTATTATAATTATAGATCCGTGTATTGAGCTGTATACCGTATATATCAGGACTAGTACAATGTGCTTTATTTATTTAATTAAATAATGTAGATTGTGTATATAGAGTGATTCATAAATGGAATGTTCTAACACTTATCAAATTACGAATAAACTACTAAACTATTTACATAAAGTGAAATGCATGACATGAGATACTGACTGAATTCCCTATTGGCTGAATGAGTTGATTAACGGCGTGATACCGTCGGCTTGTACACTAGTATCGCCGGAATATCTAAAATTATCTATACAATGCCCCGTAATGTATAAGAAATGTTCCCTAACCTACGCCCGCGTGTGTGTGTTTTATTATGCCTATCCGTGACGAATTTTTCAGAACATTACATTTAATGAGCAGCTCAAGTACACTAGACTAGACAAGACGATTAGGAAATTGTACACAATGTCCAGAGACATTTTTAGTAGAAAAAATATTACGCCGAAGCGGAGACAGATGTTTTGTTAAGTTACTTGGTTTAAGTGACAGTCATAACGCATGGATAAATGAAAAAGACGTTGTCTGACTTTTGCAAGTTCAGTCAGTCGTTACAATGAATCCATTAATATTGGATGCCCAGTGCTGTTTAGGCCACACGTGTGAGTTAGTTATAAAAGAGCTAAGTGCACTGCCGGTCCGTGGTTTTTCCGATGTAAAACTATGGATTTTTTTAAGATAATTGATTTAAAACAATTGGATTGCCCAAACGTGATGCACTTATCAAAGATATCGACGACGCGTCAAGCCGCGTTCAATGCAATCGGTGTGCGTTTCACAAAATTAAACGTATTGCTGGTTTGTACCAGCACACTTGTTTGGGCACTAAGACAATGGATTATAGATAACCCAGGATTATTTTAAGTTTTTTTTTCAATATAAATTACGTTATAAAAATCTTGTGTTTTGTATTCGTATTTATTATTAACAACAACACCCATTTTTTTATAATGATATGTCAGACAAATGCCGTCGTTACACAGGTACTGAATCGATTAGTAAATATATTTTATAATTACACATCCCGTGACAAAAGAAAAACAAACATATTTTTGAGTATTAGACATTGAAGTGCAATACTTTAAATGTTTTTAGTATTTTAAATATTATAATTAACTAACAAAATTTTAATATTTCAAATATTATTTTTAACTTTTTTTGCACGTATGTGGAAGAATAAGAATTTCGCAGCGTTTATTTCATTATCTGAAAAGCAAAATAGCAAATTTTTAAGCCAAGAATCAGAGTTAACTCGTTAATGTATAAACTTGTCAAATTACAATTAAAATTAAATGGTAGAACTTGCGGATTTTCAGCGGTAAATTCATTCATAAACTGGTTCGCTTCGCTATTGGAGAGTTTACTGTCTTGGTCCCAGTCACGTTCTGTGAATTCAGATAACAGTGATCTGACCTCTTTTGTACTTAACACTATCTCATTCTAAAAAGTCATCAAAGTAAAATCAAGTACATCGTAACGAAAAATTAAATAATTGGGAAGTAACCACAAAGAAATTTTAAATTGAAAAAAAATAAACTATATTACGATTTCGTTAACTGTTCTAGAACGTTCTGCCGTAACGATCATCAATTCCATCAACACTTTAGCAAAGTGTCCTGTTCAAGTTTTAATAAAATATTAAATATACAAATTAGAATGTACCTATTTAACGTGAATATATTTATAAATTTATTTTACGGTCAGATTTAAATAGCATTGACTCTTCAAGCGGCTCAATAGCCATATGAAATGTGTTCAAGATGTTTTGAATTTTTAAAGGATCAATGCAACGTATATCAAGAAACTGATCTTGATATGTAAACAATTCAATGAACTCTTCTATTTGTGCTTCGTTTAGACCATTGCCCTATAATAAAACCAAAAATGATATTTATAAGCTAACTGTACACAAATGTCGAAGTATTTTTACATTTTAAGCATTTGTATAATTTATAACGATTTCATAACTAATGATTTGTAATGAATCTTTAAATTTTGCTTTTGAAACATTTTTTTATCAACAAAAATGATATGGCCAATTTTGAAAAATTACAAATAGTAGAATCTTGTTTTTTTTTCAAAATCCTCAATTTAAAGGTCCTATTTGGGTAAACCAATTTATATACAATTAATATTTAATGTCTCAAGATAATCTATTTTTTCTTGCACAAATATTTACTTACTTCTGGTAGAATTTCTAACATGATTGACAAGAATGCCGCTGAGTGAATTATACCTAAAATAATAAAATTAAGACTGTGAACTTGAAGTAAACCGCTTCCTCACCCTAAATCTAACGTAACCTTTTCTTTTTCGAGATAAACTTTCGGCCTTTGCCTTTTCATCTTCTGTAAGGTGTAATTCTCCAAATAAAGGTGATAGTTGTTCGTTTATAAGGTATCTCATTTGCCCATAATGTTCAAGGTATTCAACGAACTTATTGAGGTAATACTCTACTTCAAAAGTCGTCAGCATTGGAACCTTAGTACAATGTTAAACATACACGAATATTTTGCAATCATTATCTTACAATATTTTGATATTTTTTAATATTTGATATGTTTTAGGTTAAATTAGTAATAAAAACTAGTTATTTTAAATCAAATACCCCGATGCTGTCAGATGTTTTGTCTTCATACGCTAACGCCAAAAATGCGCTCTTAAAAGTTATATAATCGTATTCTAAATAAAATAAATAGTATGCAATCAGTTTTGAAAATGAAACATAACAGGAGTCAACAAAGCTAGACAAGTTTAAGATATATACATTCAATTCAATGATTTATGCTTAAGAAATGTAATTATTTAGACCGATTCAGTAGTTACTTAATTGAGTACTAAATATGTTTAATTTCTAACTTGACTTAATTATACTTTTAAAAAGTGACTTTATGTTCTACACTTTATTTCATTATTAACTAACAAACGAAATAATGGTTTAAAAAGTACATTACAATTTAATATAATGTTAGTAATAAGAACTTGATTGGTTAAGTAAAACTAATACAAATTATGAATATAATCTATTGGTATATTAAAGCAACATTACAACGTTAATTGTCAACAGATGTAACTAATAAATCGCTATTTAAATAATGTGTTACTTGGGTGGCGTTTAAAAATTCTTCCAGGTGTTTTAATTCCAAAATCGTTTTTCATAACTTCTGAGATTCTCTTAATATATTTTCTAGGATCGGGATAATCATACATATGAACACATATTTGTATTTGTTCCATATTTAGTCCAGTGCTCTGAAATAAAGTGTAATAACTTATAGCTCAAAACTGACTACCGAATGATCCCTTTACCGTAAGTCACTCATTTTCAGGAAAAAATATTACAATAATCTAGATATTATATTTTTTAAAACGTTTTTTATTTAACTACAATTATACAAAATAAAAAACTTTTTTAAAGTTATCCCAAGCGGAACAACTTTTTTAACTTAAATGGGAACGTATTTATTTAATTGACTTATTAAAATAAGATTACTTTACTCTGGTTGAATAACTCTAGCTGATAAAAATAACAATCCAACCCATCTTTCATACCGTCCTAAATTTTAAAATTTATAAATAATTTGTTAAAACTGGTTATCGACCAGTCAAAATTATTTACAAATTTTTGTTAAATTATAATATTTATATATATATACAGGGTGATCTTACTAACGTAAGACACTCATTTTCTCGTAAACTATGAATATTTTAAGAATTTTTTTTTCGCTAAACTTTTGGTACATATTTTTCAGTATTTAGAAATTTTTTATCTTCAACCCTTATACGTTATAGAAGTAAGAAACTAGTTTTTTTCAAATGGAAACATATGTTTTTAATTCCATAAGTATGTAGACAACTTTTTTTAAAAAATGTTAGCGTAAGAATTTTCAATTTTCAACTATCTGTTCGTTTTCTATGACTTAGTAAAGATTTGAAATTAAAATCAATATTTGTTCGTTTTTTCAGCAGTATCACTTTTATTTCCCAGTAAATAATAGTAATATTAGACCCCATAGATAATACTGTCACCGATAATGAGACATAAATAACACTGGCTCAAATTGTTTTATAATTATTTTATGGACAATCGGTTTTTAATCTACCTGTTTGGAAATTAATATACCTTACATAACTGTCATCCGTTCAAATGTATTATCAGTAGACTGCAATGTGAACGATTTTGCCTTAAACCACTTTTACGGTATGGTTATAATAAAGCGTTAATATTATTATCACAGTATCATTATAATATGGTAAGACTTAAGTTGTCAAAAGACAAACAACGTGACTCGTGATTTGTGAACAGTTTTTTTTAATATATGAAGTAGAAACTAGTATTGTGTTTTAAAATGTCTAATTGTGGTTAGTGACATACATTTTACAAAACTACAATGTATTATGAAACTATAATGAATGTAATGATTTCATAAATATAATTTAGTTCTCATTAGTAATATGAAATTTGTATTTAAGACTTGGAAAACTCAACATAACAACCATTTTATACAATATACCTACTAATTTATTTAATACTATACATAATATAATATTATTATATGACCAATTAACAGTTGTTCATTATAGTTTAACTGGAATAAATGTTGATGACTAACCGCAGGAAAGCTGTAAGTACAATATATTAAAATTTTATATTGTATTTTTTGGCAGGACATTTTTTAAGAAGATTACTGGAAAGATAATTATGTGTTGAAACCATAATGTACAATTTGTCACTGATTACAATAATCAGTATTGGTTTATCAAGCTCCACATCAATATGTCATTTATGATTATTCAGTTAGGTATGTTTCAAATATCAATATGCACTAGAGTCTAGATGTGCAATATTTTATTATTGAAAAACTGTATACTGCGAATAATAGATATTACACTATTACTAAGAGTAAATTGTTATTTTTCAGTTGTGTCCACATCTTCATTTTGAAGTCGTCTTTTGTAGATAAAACCGAAAAATGTACAAAATAAAAATAATATTGTTTTAGATTAGGTATTTTTTAGGAATTAGGAGATATAAGTTAATAATTATTAAATTGTTTTTTTTAGATGAAGAAAATATTGCTTTCTACTTGGAATCTTCGAAGAAATAAAATATTAGCATTTAACACAGCCATACTCAACCCGCGGCCCCCGTACCGCATGCAGCCCACTAATTGTTATGTTAAAGAACTCATATTATAAATATATAAAGGCTATAAAAAAATATATATATATATATAAAATATAACAAAACAATTGTATTTTCAAGATGTGGAATGTATGCGATTACAATAAGGATGTTAAATTTTAACATCATAATTTTTTGTCTCGAATAATAACTTGTATAAGCATTTTTATTAGTAACATTTAATGTTAAAAATATTAGTTTATTTACTCAAGTCACTCCATAATTATAGTTGACTATTCATTTTTTCTAATGTGGGTTAACAAATGAAAAAAAGTTAGATTTTATATTGTATGGTAGCTTTTGTTTTCTAGTTTCTTACATGAATAAAATCATCTTAAAAGAAAAATGTAGCAATATTTTTTTTTATTAACTAAGTAAATGTATTAATATTTGGTTAGTATTTTTATTTATAGTAGATCAAATTTCAGATTTTATTTAATTTAAAATTTTGTAATCCAACCCACTTTTTTGCATTTCTAATGCATAACGGATATTTGATTATGGAATATAAAATTAATTAAACATGGTGTTTGACTATCATCCATACATTTTATAACAAATATTTTCTTCAAAATATCAATGATTGACAAATAAATGCACATAGGTTATAACATATTACCAATAAACCGAACTTTTTCATTTGCCATTTAATCAAGTTAGTCAGTGTACATAAATAAAATAAAGTAGTTGTATTGGTTTTAAAATTCAACTGTTGTTTATTTGTGCTCTTTTAATTATTATTAAACTAATGTAAACATTTTATTTATCAATATTCATTTTTCTGTAGAATATACTTTTAGTAATAATTACAATTTTAAATGGATTGTTTTAATATATACAGGATGTCCTACAAAGACCTGACAAATTAAATATATTTTGTATGAGTGAATATTTTTAATATTTTTGTTTTAAATTAATGTATACTAGTTCGCACTATACGAACCACGTTTTTTATTGTACTTAACTATTTTACCTTTTTAAATTATTTATTGTTTTTTTCAAGATAGTTACTTCATTTAGAATAATTTTCAAAAAAGAATTTTTGAAACAAATTTGTATTTCTTTTTATCCCTTGAAAAGTAAAATATGTACTTGAAAGAGATGAAAATATTACTCCGCGTTTAATGCGGCGGCCATTTAACCATGTTATTAAAATACACTTATTGACAATTAAATTGATTTACTTATACCTACAACACAACATATTTTTGATATAAGACTAAAAACTGAAGTCGTTTTATCATGACATAATACACTTTTTGGCACTATTGAAATTCATGGTATTATTTTTCAAGACTCGTGTGCACCAAAAGGGCAACATTTTGAACATTTAATTAAATAAAACTACTTGTCTTTGTTGAATCGAATGAAATTATTAAGAAATATAGACAAAAATTCAAATCTTTACAAAGTCATAAACAGCGAACAAATGGAGGAAAATTAAAAATTCAAACGCTAACATTTTTTTTAGATTTTTTGTCTATATATTTATGGAGTTTAAAACATATGTTCCCATTTGAAAAAAACAAGGTTCGTACTTCTTTACCGTATAAGGGTTGAAGATAAAATTTTTCTCAATATTTAAAAATATAGTTAAATATGTACCTAAAATTTTAGGGAAAAAAATTCGCAAAATATTCATACTTTCAGAGAAAATGAGTGTCTTACGTTAATTGGATCACCCTGTATATATGTTACCTTTTAAAAGCTTAAGGTCAAACGTTGTAAACGCTTAAGTGACAGAGCTATATTATAAAATTCACCTTGCATGTGTATATTATAATATACTACTATATTTATATAAATGCGTTAAAACTTTCGTGGATTGATTTATCACGTGAGTAAGTTTCGGATATGTCCACGTCACTAGTTACATGCCGACGTTTCCAACATTGGCATATAACTAGTGACGTGAATATATCCGAAACTTACTCAAGCGAACTATATTTATTTTAGAGAAATAAGTGTCTTACCCATACTGATACAATGAAATACGCAGCACAGAGAATAACAGCAGTCTTAAAATGCATAATAACATTTAAGTTGATTGAAATTAAATGAAGTACGTGTAGAACAGAATAGACTGTTGGCGCTGAAGTCAAAATAACGGTTAAACAGTAAAATAAGTATATTTGTCGTGTCTTTTATGGTTTTATTGACTTACAATGAACACTGTGAGTGACAGAATTTAATAAACCTTTGTCGTTTGACTGTACACACGACGTACACTCGCTGCTAAGGTGATAGTTCATATGCAAGACATTTACAATGGTGAAAATTTATTTTTCTTCTAGTTTTCGGTTATTTCGATATTTTATTTAAATACAATTAGTAGCCAAGATAGTATGTTAAAAGTAGGTAATACATTTTATGCAATTGTTCACATTGTTTTCAACATTATGTTATATTGTGGTACGGTTTCTGACTGATCAGCTAAATCCATATATATATAATAAAGCCAGTACAGTGGGATCGGGGTATAGTGGGAACGGGGAGGTTACAGGTCAACAGAAATAGTTATAACTGATAGTTATAAGGTCACTTTCAAATAAACAATTCGATTCGAATCTATGGACAGTAGGTTCAAAACAAGCATAGTATAAACCAGTACACTAAGAAAGTTGTGTAAGTTAATAGTAGTAGTAAGTTATTATCGTTAGTTTCGGACAGGGGAAGGGCACAAGACATATTCATGTTCCAATATGTTTCCTTCAAGGGAAAGATGATACTTGTTTTTTTACTTTTCATTTTGAATTTACTTCGAGTTCTTAGGCTATCAACTACAAAGTTTTTTCTACTACAAATTTATTGTGACCCTTTAATAACCAGACTTTGAGTTGGACATACTTTGTATTTTAGGAGGAGTTACTTATTTATTTAAATTTATAGCTCTCACAAGGTACATCTTGTGCCTAATATATTTTGTTATTTGAACGGGTTTCTTTTTAAGAAACTTATTCATCAATGATATTCTAAATTGAGGCTCTGTATTATAACATATTAAACATTTTGACTTATTAGGTTCTAATAATATGGGAAATATTTCAAATATTGAACAAATACTTTGTACAACGCTAACCAAAGTTGTTTTTTACTAAAGATATATTTTACCGTCTCAGGTGTTTTTTAGAAATACGAACGACCTGTTATTATACAAATAGCATTGGCATTTGCGCCATACTTTAGTAAAACTGTTTCTATGGAGCTTGAATATAATTTGTTAAATATTGTCCTACTTAAATTATGGGATAATATAGGGACACGATAAATTTCTAGCAGGTAGAACTAAACAATTAATTGGCCCAACTAAATGATTACAGGAAAAATGTGAATTAGTTTTTTCAACTACAAATTTATTGTGACCCTTTAATAACCAGACTTTGAGTTGGACATACTTTGTATTTTAGAATGAAATACTTATTTAATTAAATTTATAGCTCTCACAAGGTACATCTTGTGAATTGATATTTAGTATTTCATGATAAGTAGATCACCCTACATTTTATATATATCTGAAGGTGATAGTTCATATGCAAGACATTTACAATGGTCTATATTTTATTTTTCTTCTAGTTTTCAATTATTTCGATATTTTATTTAAACACAATTAGTAGCCGGAGCAGTATTTTGAGGGTAGATAATACATTTTATGCAATTTTTCACATTGTTTTTAACATTATGTTATATTGTGGTACGGTGTCTGACTGATCAGCTAAATCTATATATATATATAATAAAGCCAGTACATTGGGGTCGGGGCATAGCGGGGACGGGGAGGTTACAGGTCAACAGAAATAGTTATAACTGATAGTGAAAAAATTACTTTCAAATAAACAACTCGATTCAAATCTGTGGTAGTAGGCTCAAAACAAAGATGATACTTGTTTTTTTACTTTTAATTTTGAATTTACTTCGAGTTCTTAGGCTATCAGAATTAATACGTAGACCGTGTTTCATGTAACCGAAGAAAATCCACCTTGACATCATCAAGAGGCCTCTACACCTGTGTGTATTCTATCGAAAACAACTCTAAATTAAGCGTAGGTACTCTGAAATGAATAAAGCAGCAATTATTTTGAAAACTGGTGGACATTTTTTAATACTGGTTTGATGCATGGATTGTAGTACATTTTTAATTTTAGTTTTAAATCCTATTGTAAAGAAATAAATTCTCCAAAATTGGGATGAGTTTAAAACTTTTAAATTTATATATAATAGATTGGGGGAAAGGAATTTTCTTATTTGTAAGTTAATTCCAGAAGTCAAAGATAAAAATAAGTGATACAAACATGTTGAAGTTATGAGTTAGGCCTTTTAGGAAGTTTTAAGCAGTTCGTTCCTGTTTAGATAAACATAACTTAACCTTGTAATGTTTTTTTTTACAAAAACAAAATCAGTTAAGCCTTAGCCATCAGAATATTATACATATCTGGATTTTTTATAAAACAATGTATTTGTACATGGTTTGAAATAATATATAATTGGGGTTAAATTCTAACAAGCTTATTTGATAGTATCCCATCAAGAAGCATAATATTATGTATAGTATATTAGTTGGATAATTTGGTATCACTTTTAAAAAAATTGTGTAGCTGATAGTATAACATTTGTTGCTTTTTGTTTTTTTCAAACCGATAAATTCGTACACAGGTAACCTTCATATTTTTTCAATATAACGTGTAAATACATTATTATTTGAACAATGCACGTGTAAAATATTTTTCTGCTCGTGTATTACAACTTAGATTCAGAGGTTTTTGTCCCTCAAAAGCCTTGTTATAATATAGAAGCTAGTTTGACAAATCAGAAAGCACACTTTAATAAATCATTGTATTAATATAAGCGCCGCTATTTATTTAGATAACGGTTTTTTTCAACACTGTCAAAGAAGCAATATCCTGCCCCAGAATTTTCTTTTGCCGCCCTCCCTTAGAAATATATAAATTATCTACGTTCATGCTAGGCGTGTATGGGAAAATAAATAGTTATCCGAATCTGGTTATCGACCAGTCAACAATTTGATTACATTATTCTCAATTTAAAAATTTAATAAAATATGTACGTTACCTATTGAGTTTCAAAAGTTGCTATCAAAAAAAATAAGCAGGGTGGAGCTAAATACAAAAAAAAAAAATCGAAAAATTGAGATCACATTGTATAAAAAAAAATATGACAAAAACAATTTTAATTTCGTTTTTAACCTTAAGAGATATTGAGTAGTTCACAATAAGTGCATCACCCTGTATATTATATATGGCTGAAGGTGATAAAATCATTTTTCATTAAATGCTTCTATGCAAATCTATCGATAGTAGGTTCAAACCAGTTTAACAAAGCTGATTCTATTTTTCAGACTTAAATCCCTAAAACTGCTAACCCTTCTTTGCATTCTAGAGGAACGAGTTAATGATACTTTTTTTTGGTTAATCAATGTTTATTGGTAGCATTATGTTTAAAGAATATTCTACAGAATTTTGATAGTAAAAAGACTATTTTTAAAAAAGTATAGAGCATTGTAATTTTATATTGAAAAATATGTAAACAATTTTTGGTGTGTTTCTCGGTTTTTGAAGGGTAGGGGGTGTTTTAAAAAATTGTTTTCTGTTTAAGCCATTTGTGTTTTATAAAATTGGTACACGATGAAATAAGTTCAATGGTTTGGGTGATATCGTTAGTGCAGAAAAAAAAAAACATTTTTTTTTATGTATACAGTTGATCGCATGAGACGCCTACAACGTATTTTGTTATTGGGATTTTTGTTAAGTATAGCATTGGGCGATTGTGTACACTGCGCGGTATAGCTGAGTCTCGAACACAAAAACAACGGCTAACATAACACACAAGCAAAATTATCAGTGAATACTATTCGACCTAAATTTAATTTTTAGAAAAAAAAAATATGTTAAATTCAAATTTCTTATACTTTTGATAGACATCATAAAGGCATAGCCCTGTGTAACATTTTTGAATTTGACGAAATTCTCAGGGAGCTTTAAGATCTTTTAAATGGCCTGAAGATTCCTAGAATTCCTCCCCCCTTTCAATTAAGGAGCTGATGGGTAGTACTTAAAGAATATATTTTAAAGGGGACACCTAAATTTTGCTCGCTTCGCTCCGTAATAATACAGCCCTTAAACTTAAAAATTGAAAATTTAAGTATGAGAAACGTAAACAATTATAATAATACAAATCATCTAGTTAAAAAAAAAATAACAATGTTGATACCATTTTACTTTTATTAGCCACCTTATAGATTATTTCATCCGAGTCAACACCGTTTAACATCCCTTTCTCGATAAACATGACCCTACGACTGTCTTATAAGTCTTGTGTCGAAGTGCTCCTTAGTATGGTTTAACATATTTCAGTTTTGAGAAACCATGATCACATTTTACTTGTTTGCAGCGGTGCAACTAGATGTTCAGGTGATCCAGTGTAAAACTGAATACTATGTACTCATGACCTTGCCGCTTGGAATTTATTTTACTGTTTTTGGAAAATGAATATTCAGACAATCGCTTTCACATTACTACTCTTAGCGTACTTTTCACTGAGGTCCTAAGCTTACATAAATATATGAAGGCACAGGCTGAGAGCATGGGGATGCTATACTTTTTAGATAGTACAAGTTAAATTCAGATTTTTTTATTATATTCAGATTTTATTGTTGTATCATATTATTTTTAAAATTCAAACAATTGTTTTGGGTGTTGAAATGGCCACGACAATTAACAATAATAGCATAATAATACTGATGTTATTTGGAAAGTAAACCATAAATGAATACACAATTATTAAAAAAGTTAGTTTATGGCTGTGTTGAAAAGTTTTAACTTTTATGTTTGACGACATTTTTGAGAAAAATCAACGCGATGGCCTCAAAAACATTCACCTTTTTAATTGTGTTGTATATAAATATTTAAACTCTAATTTTAACCTAAATGAATTTAAATTCTATGTGATGCAATTTTATGATAATGTTGAAAAATAACAATAATAACCCCAGTACAGTGGGATTGGGGCATAGTGGGGCGGAGGCACATGTCTACAAAAATATTTATATCTAAAAGCGATAAAATAAAAAACAATTAGTAGAAAATTCAGTATGTTGGTAGTAGATAATATATTTTATGTAATTAATCACATAGTTTTCAAATTAATGTTAAATTAATGATATCTAATAAAATAACTTTTAACTAAACGCTTCTATGCTAATCTGTAGATAGTACATTTATACCAGTTTAGTCTAATCCAAATCTAAAATTCAAATCTAAATCCCTAAAACTGCTGTCCCTTCTTTGCCTTCAAGAGGGACGAATTTATGATATTTTTTTTGGTTTGTCAATGTTTATTGGTAGCTTTATGTAAAGAATATTCCACAGAATTTTGGAACTTTAAAGACTATTTTTAATAAGGTATAAGCATTGTAGATTTCTGTTGAAAAATATGTTATTGTTTTTGGTGTGTTTCTCGATTTTTGAAGATGAAGTGGTGTTTTTTAAAAATTGTTTTCTGTTCAAACGATTTCTGTATTATAAAATTTCTACACAAAGAAATATGTTCAGTGGCTTGGGTGATATCATGAGTACGGACATAAAATAAATATAAAAACACATAATATTAAGGTATTGTAAATACAATAACTTCTTAGCTCCGCATCGAATCTAAGCAAATTAACCATTTGTTTAAATAAACGAACATAGTTACACTACAAAAGCCTATTAGAATTCTGTTTTTCTGGTCAAAGTATAAGCCCATCGATAATTCGCAAGTAGAACATAAAGTTTAAATAGCTGACAAAGCCGATTGTTGTCCTAGAACCTCTTACCAACTCCACAATTTAAGTAAGTATTTCTATTAAACACTACAAATTGTAATTTCGGTAAAACTAAAAAAAGAGCCTAATGAGTCAAATGTAATGGTGTTAAAATCAGCAATAAGGACTTTTTATCGCTAGTTATTTTTTTATCGATTCTTAATCGTATTACACAATCCCCATTTTGGAGAGAACTCTATAATAGATTTTGGTTTTTTGTGATATTTGGATTGAATTGTACTAAAGGATGTGTAGAGAAAAAGGGCAGTTTTTAAAATCGTTTTTATAATAACTCACTAAAGTAGACTTGCGTATACAACCAAGATGAAAAAAAATATTCATTTTTTCTACCCCAAGTCAAAAATACAATATTCAGTAAAATGATTAAGATTTTCCATTATAACTTAAAAAGTTTAAACAGTACAAAGTTGTAAAAAATATAAATTTAGCATAATACACTTGTACAGTTTTTATTTTTAATATTTTTCTGTAATCGCCAAAAATGAAATTTTAAAATTAAAAACATGCAAAAGCTTCGCATGTTGATTGACCATTTTTTGTGGCACTTCTTTTATTTTCTTAGAGGTTCGACTATAATTTTGTGGTGGCAATGACTGTCTACTTCATAGATATCTTTGTTATTTGTTTGCGGATCTAGGTCCACAAAAACAAAGGTAGTTTTATATACTTCCATTCGCTGTTTTTTTCATTTGGGTTAAGTTTCTTTTTAATTTCGATATTCGAAACCTTGACTGCAGAATGACCTAGGTCGGCAATGTCTCTTTTGATCTAGCAGATATCAGTATCTAAATGATTTTTATGTGACCGTTAGCATTTGTTTTTAGCTGCTGCTCGAAACCAGCAGCTTCTTCGCGTGTTAAATATTATTATACAATACTATTTAGACAATACGTACAATATTTTTTAAACACAACGTGCGACTTCGGCACTCGAAAGCGGAACATGTGTGTTACTCGTTCGATAAACAAAACGCAACTACTTTTAATAATGAAAAAAACGCACCGTGGGGCCCTCTGGAAAATTATTTTCTTTTAATTTTATAATGGGTGTTTTTACTCTAAAACCAAAATTAAGCGAGTTGTTTTCAGTCTGCTTAAACATGTAGTGATGAAAAAACATTTTTAAATCGCTTTCAAGGATGCTGTGATAGTCTGAAAAATAAATTAACTATCAAAATAGAGTCCTAGTTATTGAACTAATAATTACTCATCACAGTTTACCCTTTAAATTAATATTTTTTAAAAAATTGCCTATACTTTACTCCTTGAAAATGGGTGGTGTGACGCCCTTTTAAATAAGTCGAGTGATTGTAATTTTAATGTTCTAATTAGAATTAGTTACCTTAGGACTCAATTGCAACACAAAAACCTACAAATAACCACTATAGGGGTCCAATATTTGCATTATCATAGTCAGAATGAATACTTTGAATACACCTAGAGTTAATCCTACCTAAATTGTCTTTTTATATTCAAATGTCAAGATTTAACTAAAACAATACATTTTACACATTTACTTAAAATTAATTTATGCTAATTGATAAATAATTAAATACAACTCTAAAAAAAAATGTCTAGCTTTACACAGCTCTTACGCATATTAGTTTAATACTATATTAGTAGTGCCTTTAAAGAATAAAGTGTTTTTTAATAATTATAGTGTACACATGATCAAACTCAACAGAAGACCAAGTGATCTAATTTTAACATAGCACTAATGTCTACACTGTAATATCGTAGATATTCAAATCTTAATAGATTTAGATGACACTCGTTTGTGTTGCGAGAGCACAAGTCCATTAAGCACAAGGTGCATTTTCACTCAAAATAGTACTTATGTATTTCCAATGGTATGAAGTCTGTAATGCACACAGGAATTTAAATTATAAATTGTTTGAAAGATAAGAACTTTAACTATGCTTTGTTGGCTTTATTATCCAGTATAAAAACTTAACAGTGGAAAAAGGCCGGTATGGAGCGGGGCAAAATGTTTACATATTCGTTATCAACATGCAAAATACTATCGATTAAAAAATAAAGGGTGTCCGGTAAAGTAGATTTGTTCCCCTAATTTCTAGTTTGAATAGTGTAACCTAAGTTTTATACTATGCGATTCAAATAGTCAACAGACTTATTTTTACTTTTATCAATCCTCAGTATAGTGAAATTACTGTAATTTTGGTCAAAAAATTAACCTTTCTAGTTTGATTTCTATCTTCTTTACAAAAAAATCAGTTAGCGGTTAAGAAAATATTGTGGGTCAAGTAGACAAATGTTAATACATATATATGTATCAATCCTATTAAAATGGCCCCGAAAAACTATAACCTTCTCATCTCTAAGCCGGAGGTAACTGTGACTAATATATAATGTTTTTTTATTTATTATTATTCGCAGATAAAAATGAAACTCTTCTGTTTATTAATATCTTTATTCTTTATGGAAGTTTTGGCACCTTATGGTAGTTATTTTATTATCACAGTTATACACTTAAAGAAGTTAAATTTGAAAAAAATCAATATTACACTTTTTTACAGATCGTTATATGGAATTAGTTCACATTACAAGTCAGTAACATTTTTATTTTTAAAACAAATGTTTTCTAAGTTTTTAAAATTTACTGTTTTTATACATATTTTTAAAATTGTGTCACAGCTATTGGCATCAAACTTGCTTATGAAAAGGATGATTTAACTGTAGGAGGTAGATCTGGAGCAAGTAAGATATAATATTTTAAATAATATGCTAATATATATAGAAGCTTTGTCTTACCTAATGTTATATGATGACCACGTCATCAATATAGGTTACGTGTTTTTTAAATAAATGCAGGCAGTGCTCCCGGCGACTTGAGACTGATGACCAAACGATTAAATTAACAATAACGCTGAATTGCAAATTGTAAAAATATATAAAAGTCAATGAGAATCAATATCATTTCGTCAGTCGACTTTACCAGAGCTATATGTCATCAGTCAAGAGTACTCGGATGTCGCTGTCCGTCTACAAGGTTTAAGTTCGAGAGTTCGTTCATTAACACCTAGTAGTCTATCCTCTTTCCTTGTGCACTTGTCTTGCGATTCGTTCGCACAGTGCACATTCCTTTCTTAAAGTACCCGTGTCTTGCGATTCGTTCGCACCTCGTACTTTATCCTTCCTTTATCTCTCCAAGTATTCGTGTCTTGCGATTCGTTCGCACCTTATACTTTCCTCTCCACACACACGTGTCTTGCGATTCGTTCGCACCGTGTGTGCTTACATTACCTTAGGTACTCGTGTCTTGCGATTCGTTCGCACCTTGTATCTATGCTTTCCAATTCTCTAATTCTTTTTAATCCAGTATAAACATCGGCTCTTCGACTTCCGCGAAGAACCCGGACAGCGATCCGTTATACTCTAGTGCTCTGACAAAACCAGTGTTTCAGTTCAACAACCAGTGTATACATCCAGAGTTTAGAGGATCCATTTTCCTTTCTTTTTGTCTTACGACACTAATTTGATTTAGTTTTAATATTTCAGTATAACAAATGAAGATTTTATTTGTTTATTCTAGACGAATTGGAGCATCTAATTGAGTTAATGGTTGATGATGTCAATAATGACCATAACTACCAAGATTACCGTAATCATAGTTATAATAAAAATAAAAAACATCAAGATAAGAGTAGAAAAATATATTTGAAAATTATAGGAAAACTTCATCTCATATTCACTTTATGCAACTGATGAGTTTTATAATTATTATATTTTTTACCGAAATTTTGAATAGAAGCTTTATGAAAAAATACTGATATACGCTCTATCAACCTCGTCTAATTAATACATTTTATTCTCATCGCCTAAACTACATCATCTAGTCTATATAATATTGTTTTTTCTACTTTGACTTACGTCTTATAATCTAATATATAATTTATATATAAATAATGTAATAACTACTAATTCACTATAGCAAATTCAATTCAATATTATTTATTAATTAAAATTTCAGGCCATATTAATTTTTTGACAGCTGTACCGGGTAATAGATTTTGTTAAATTTTATAAAATTATTTCCAATATTTCATTCCTATCGAATTCTCCAAAGAGACTTTCATCGTATTGAATATACAGTGAAGCATACTTCTTCCAAATTACTAGCACACATGTTTTTTCTTCCTTGAAATTCATCTTCCTGTTTATAATAGAATAGAAAATTCAATAAAATTCCATTAATTTTTGTGTTGTTAACTTCAGACAAAAAGAACATTCTCTTGGAAAGGACAGGTAATACATTTCATTGTACTCTATGGAAGCGTTTCCTAACAGTTATTTGATATTCTTTATGCACACAAGATTTTTGTATTAATTTCAGAACCTCCAGTTCACCTAATGCAAAATAAAAACCTTTTTTTATATATTATATTTATTATACTTATTGCATATTTATTATTTATAATTACTTTGAGAATAACAATATGTACCTATTGACAAATACCAATATGATATATCGGTTTCAATAATAAAATATATGTTGGTACATTAAAATGTATTTTGTTTTAAATTTTAGAAGCCAATGATTTACTCGAAAAAATGCTTCAAGACCTAGAGAAAAATTAGGTAAATATAAAAAAGAATGTATTTTTAAATTAAAAAAAGAACTATGTATGTTTCATGTTTAACATTTTAAGAATCATTCGAAATAAAATTTAAATCGTTATATGATATAAATTTTCATTTATCGATAATATTTTGCATTGATTAATATTGATCTAATTAACCTAAGTTATAGAGTGAATGTTATGTATAAAATATATTAACGGGACTTATTAACTGCATAATAATTTGATGTTTGATGTGTTTGTTACAGGAATTAATATGTCAGGAGATTATTTGGGTGGTATGTACGATTGGTTTGATATTTATAAATAGCCTTTAAAGCTTGTTTTAGAGTTGATCTTTGCTTAATTTTGTTTATTTAATTTTTTATGTCAGAAAACAATTATAATAAATTCAACTTTTTTTTTTGAGGAAAGAGGGAGAGAAAGTGAGACTACAGTGTTAATAAGTAATAAATTCTTTGGGATTTGAAGTGTAGAAAGAGTACATTTGTTGAGGTTCAACAATAATATGTGGTTGTACAAAAAGTTAGTTGTATCACAATTAGTGAACATTATATTATTTATCTTAATTATGTCTCGTAACCCAATGGCCTTTGCCGCCGAGGGAAATAATAAAATAAAAAAAATTAAAATTAATTATGTCTCCTCAACACGGTCTTTTAATAATTATTGTCATAGTTGAGGAAAAATTGGAAAACCTTGCAAACATGAGAAGAGACTTTGTTGCTTGGTCTTTAAAAAGTATAATCAGACGTCGTATAATAGGTAAATATTATTATGGAGTTGTATGGTTTTTGAACTCTATTAATATATTTTTATATATTAAATTATATAATAGGACAAGGATACAACTTATTTTAGATTTTAACAATTAACTAAATAAATTATAACTACTTACACGTACTTTCATGTAATACAAATATCATGGCTGTTCAATACGACACCATGCTTATTGAATTATATTTTACGACTTCGTATTAACAAATAAAATTCTTATTTTTTGTACTGTAAGGATAATTAGTAACTAATAAGCTAATATTAGCAAATTAAAAAAGAAATGTTTCAAATTTTTTATCAGGATCTGAGCAGGATGTTATATCGTTACCCAATTGTCGTTTGCTTGGAATGTACTGGAGTACACAATATCCAGAAACATACATAAGCCAAGTTAACATTGACTCAACTAGCCGTACATGTACCTTAGAAACATGTGATTGTATCGAAAAGAAAATCAGGAAAATCGATGCTACATGGTCAGTTTTAAGCTCAAATGACCGAGTCCATAAACTCGAGGTATACTTACAACGTGGACGTCCACAAGCTCAACCCACATCCTAACCAAATGTCTGAAAAACACTGACACCTGTATTCTGTTCTTTACATAATATATTATAGATTATCATATTATTATCACTATATACACTATAAAATCAGAAATTTAAAATAGTATACATATATTTAAGCTGACGGATAAACAACCGTCTTAGGATTTTTTCAATAATATATTTCACATAATACATTTTCTGTACAGTAAGTACGTAATGCTATAAGCCTATTTCTGTATCATGTCAGGTCTATCAAAAAAATAAATAATTACCGAATAAGTAAAGTTGTATTTTTTCATCTAATCTATTTCAACTATTTATTACTGCTTCTAAATCCTTTCCTTTATTTCTACCTTTATTAAATGACTGTGCAAATTTGGGTGACAGGTTCATCGTTTATATTTCTGATAGATAATTCATCTTAATGGTTAATATATAAAGATTGGACGATAGAGGTAACATTATCTGAATTGAGTTCTAATGTTGAGTGGCTAAGTAAAACAGTGTATAATATATTAATTATATTGTATAGCCATTGGTGGAAAAAAATGTCTCGCTGGTCAACCACAATGGTATTGGATTGGCTTTATTGTGATTGAAATAAGAACGAAGTACGAAAACTAATCATACATAATATTTTAAATCGAAAAAGAATGTCTATTTCAAATTTTTTTGTAAACTAACTGTAGTTGTTTTTTTTATAGAATTTGAGTATTTTAACTTTAAATTTTTTTTGTGTCATTTACTTATTGTTAATACTATGTATAATTAAATTGATGTTAACAATATAAACATATTAAGCCAGTAATTAGCAAATATTTACCTTATAATATTAAATTAAATCAATATTAGATTAAACAACTTAGCGATATTTAATTAATCGTTTAGACTTCATTATTTTGAGTTAAATTAGCTGGTCAACTAGTACAATTTATAATTATGATTATCATTCTAAACATGCTAATATGGCCAGGGAACTTAAAGAGATTTAAGTAAATATTTCCATGTTTGAATAATAATACTAAATTTTTTTAACGGAATTATAAATCGCAATGTTCATTTTAATGAACTCCAATGTACCAGACATTATAATAACAGCGTCAGCAAAATCTTTCCATTTACCGATGCGTTGGTATTAGATTACTTGAATATATAATTGTTTTTTTTATGTACATATATTATATCCTATATATATGTATGCTTGTGTGTGAGTGTGTATTTATACAAATACATTATTATACGAAATAAACGTATCATATAAGTGTATATTGTTGATCCGTGACATAGGTACAAAAAAAAAATATATGTATATTTTATATAAATAAAATATACAATTATTGCAAAAATGGTTTTGCTTAACATAAACATATTATTAATTACGATTATATTTGTCGGTATGCTATTATTTAATTAATTTTTCACTAGATTATTGTTACTTTACACTATAATTTTATTTTATTGGTATGTATATTAAAGATATAGATGTATCCACTTATGGGTTATAAATATTATTCGATTTCCAGGTATAAAGAAATATTATAGGAACATAATATTTAAGCCCTAAAATAATTCTATTTTTATGTAGGTACTCCTACTTTCCGCGAGTCGGAAGAGGTCTTAGTACATGGCACCAGCTCCGACTTGACGAGATGAAGCATCATAATGACCAAAAGTAGGTAGATTTTCTCGCTTTACATGGCAGTACAGGTTAGGTTGATTCATTAGAACGATAATATTTCTATGAGAAGGTAAAGGACTTGAAAATATAAATAAATTAAAAAAAAAAAAGTATGAGTAATTTTTAGTTTTTTTATGGCGGCATAAAATGATATACGCCAGGAATATTTAACTACGTTTTAGTCGGTAGTAATATTTTAATTAATTGGTTTTTTTAAATGCAATGATTAATCGCTCGTTAAGTAGACGTAGAGTTTTAATGGGAGGCTCAAATTATTTTTTAGATATTTAAGTCAAATTTTATTTACACACTCTAGAAGATCCATTTAGGTAATATTTATACATTTTTACATCGCCAATCTTCTGCTATTTTTTATCGTCATCATTAATACCAAATTGACGCCACATTGATACAAGACAAGTTAGAGTTCGGAATTGATTATAGCGATCTTCTAGATCAAAAAGTATCTAATTTTGTTTCTATTAGAACGGATAGATTCTCGAAAAAAATAGTAGTGCACTACATCTGTTAGGCTTTTTGTGTTATTTATTTTGTGACCAGTTCGGATTAACTCCCTCCACTTTTACTTTATCTATATGGCATTCTTGTTTTCTCGGCTGATCACCGATATTTATGTTGATTAATAATCAAATTAGTGCCGCTTCAAAAGGTTGTTACTCCGTGTATTTATATTCATTTTATTTATTGGTAAGGATTTGTCGATTTTTAGTGATTGGGAGTTGATACGGTTATTTATCGATTGAGTATTATATTTTTAGATAAATTTATCAATATTTATACTGTGGCGATTTTGAATATTTAACTACTGTTATGCAGAATTATTTCCTGCAACACCTGGTTGCCTATTATCATATTTTATTTTACTATTTTTGTATACATTTTTACTAATTGATAATTATATTTTTCCAATGATGACTTGATCATTATATTTTCCTATATGAATTTTAAGATTTGAAAACTATGTTTTCTATGATATTTTGTATAATTAACCATTGATTACACTGTCATATTATACGACATTTTTGTTTTTTTACACCACCTACGAAGTGGATATATTTATCATTTGATAACGGAAGTTTTTTCATGTTTGATTTATTTATATAATATGAAATTTGTGTTCTTACTTTATCGCGTTTATAATGACATTTTAGTGAAACACTTTAACTTATTTACTACATAATTTTACTTTATTTATCTCGCGTTGAATTGAAATGATTAGGATATTCAGCAAATTAGCTGTACCCCGTTTAAATTTATACATATATGTTATTGTTATTGTTGTACGGCACATGTTTTAATAACTAAATGAGTTGTAGGCACCCAAATGGTACACAGATCAACAAATAATTCAAAACTATTATAATTAAAACTGTCGTTTTCACGACAAATTTACTAATACATGTAATTTTCATTTATTATGTATAAATATTTAAAAAAATAAATGTAACTTGACCTACTGACTTAATCTAACGCGCAATATAAGCGACTTCAATATTTTTTTAAGGTCAAAGGTATTATTGTTTTTTTTATCGTCGCGTAAATTACCCTGGGTCCTATATTTTTACGACTAATAAGCGTTTCTCCGTAGTCTTCTTTTCTGTTTCTCTTATAAACATTTTATGAAATTTATTTTATTTTAAGATTATTATTGTTTTATTTTGTATAAGCTAAATTAACAATATTATTATTATTTTTTATCCCTTTAACGCGCAGATCTAAAATCAAAATTTAATAAATAAGACAACTGTGGCATCTATAGAAGCCAACATTATAAAGACTGTAAACGCGCAACAATATTATATTTGAACATTCTACTTTTACGTAACTGAGGCATACATAGTAGCCACATTTTTATCAATATAAAAACAGCTGTAAAGTTAATCTGTTTTTGGTAATGTTTATCTATATCGATAAAATATTATCAACGTAACCTTCGTGACCATATAACATATAATATTATATGGTGATAACCGTATTATAATCGTGATTATCAAAAGTGGCTTGTACAAGTGCCACTGATTGATTAAAGTGGTTCTAATTTCAAGTTTTATGTTAATTTCAGTGATTTTATGATTCTTTCGGTTTTTACTAAGTAAAACAATTCAAATAAGTACACAGTTTATTTCTTTATAACATTTTACATAGATGGTAGACTATTGATAAACGATGGTTCTGTTTTAAACTAGTTTTGCGTTCAATAAAAATACAAAAAGAACTATTTAAGAAAAAAACTGTATTTTTAATTGTTGATTATAAAATGTGATAATAAATTTATTATATATATTATTGAAATCGTTATATTCTGTAGTTTTTAACAGTATATTATTTATCAATTTAAGTATTTGCGCACTGCATATCAACATTTCCCACTAAAAAATCTCCTGATTTCGACTTGATCACATACGAGGTCGCTAAGCATCTCCCCAAAAAACATTTATTCTTCTCACATATATATTTAATTCCATACTTCGCCTCTCATACTTTCCGCTGCAGTGGAAGCTCTCTGTAATAATAGTTGTACTCAAACCTGGTAAGCCATTAGAGCACCCTCATCCTATAGACCTATCAGTCTTCTCCCTTTCTTTTCTAAAGTATTTGAAAAACTACTTCTAAAAATAATTAAACCGGTCATAGCTAAGACAAACATTATTCCAAACACACAGTTTGGTTTTCGTAACAGACATTCTACAATCCAACAAATAAATCGTTTAACAGATACAGTCACCTCATCACTTGAAAATAAACAATATTGCACTGCTGTTTTTTTTGGACGTTGCGAAAGCATTTGACCGAGTGTGGCATGATGGTCTTCTTTTTAAACTAAAACAAATTCTACCTCCATACTACTACATACTCTTTCAGTCTTACCTTGATGAACGACAATTTACAGTACGTTACCGCACAACTCTTTCAACCATATCTGAAATAAAAGCAGGGGTACCTCAAGGTGCTATTTCTGCTCCTCATCTCTTCAACATATTTACATCCGATCAACCTACCCATCTAAACACAACCGTAGCAGAATTTGCCGACGATAAAGCAATCCTTTCTGTTCAAAACGACCCCCAAATTGCTTCCCATTACTTGGAATCACACCTCAATAGTCTTCAAACCTGGTACAATGATTGGAAAATCAAATTAACGAAACAAAATAATGCCATCTTACATTCACTCTCAAACAAGGAATTTGCCATCACGTTACTCTAAACAATGTCCAAATACCCTGATCAAATACCTTGGGGTACACTTTGATAAAAAACTAAACTGGACACACCACATACACTCCACTAAAATTAAACTTAACTTACGTCTTAAAATTCTGAGAAGATTTCTTCATTCTAAATCGAAGTTGCCCCTTCACACAAAACTAACCATTTATAAACTCCTACTTAAGCCGCTATGGACATATGGAATCCAGATCTGGGGATCAGCTAAGAATTCGAACCTTAACAAAATACAAGTCTCACAAAATAAATACTCCGTCTCATCACTAATTCACCACCTTATACAGGGTCCTGCAAAAAAACCTCCCTTATTTATAAATGGCACTGTGTGAGTTGTGGTGTTGGTACAACGGTGGAGGGGGTATCGATCGATAGCTGTATATATGCCATTTTCTTCTGACCTAACCTTAACCAGTTTGCTAGGAACCATGATAACGGAGAAGCTGGTTCCAACAAGACGGTGCCACAGGTTACACTTCGCGCCGTTCACTTTTAACTTTCGAGAATGGCCATAGCTCTTCGTGTCATTTCCGGTGTAATGGCAGCCACTGCCTGTTTGATTGCCTTCTTAAGTCCCCAAAGAAAAAAACCACAAGGGGATAAATCAAGTGACCTTGGCGGTTAGGTGATGTCTCCTCGCAAAGAGAGAAGACGTCTAGGAAACACCTCTCTCAAGTTTGCTAGGGAGCGCCGGGAAGTGTGACTTGTGGCACCGTCTTGTTGGAACCAGACTTCTCCCTTATCATGGTTCCTAGCAAACTGATTTAGGTAAGGTCAGAAGAAAATGGCATGTATACAGCTATCGATCGATACCCCCTCCACTGTTGTACCACCACCACAACTCATACAGTGCCATTTCGAAATGAGGGAGGTTTTTTGCAGGACCCTGTATATCAAACCATACTCTACACTCTGATTCACAAATAAAAAAAATAACACAGGTTGTCAAAGACTACTACAGACGATACCACAATTCTCTCTAAAATCACCCAAACCCCCTTGTAAATAATCTCGCAATAGCCTCAAAGCCCAACAACCCTCCAAAGAGACTTAAAAGGAAGTGGTGTCAATTAAAAAAAAGTTAATAAGAGTGTCGTCAGTGGACGGCTTCTCTTTTCATACTTTCAATGTCTATAATTTACCTGTCATCATATAAACTTATTATACTAAAATTGTATAGATCGTATATGTAAAGAAGAAAAAAAAAATTAAGTATTTTAGAAACTATTATGTTTTGAATAAAACCTAAATGGATATAATATATATTATTTAACAAATGTTATTCAAACTATATAGAAATAGTTTTATTATAGTATGACGCAAAGGCAATGTTGTTTGTAAAAAAACAGAACGTTTATGTTTCTAATAAACACCAGAGGCCGATAAAATATTTCGCTAGCGAAAAACAATTTTGGTTAGCGTTGTATGAAAAAATTGTCCAAAATTTCAAATATAAATTTAAGTAAATAAGTAACTCCTCCTTAAATACAAAGTAAGTCCATCTAAATGTCTGGTTTATAAAGGGTCACAATAAATTTGTAGTTGAAATAATTAATTCACATTTGTGCCTGTAATCATTTAGTTGGGCCGATAATTTATTTAGTTGTTTTCGTTAGAAATTTATCGTGTCCCTATATTATCCCATATTTGAAGTAAGAAAATATTTAAAAAATATTATTCAAGCTTGATAGAAATAGTTTTCTTAAAGTATGACGCAAATGGCAATGTTATTTGTATAATAACATACCGTACATATTTCTAAAAAAACACCAGAGATGGGTAAAGTACATATCTAGTAAAAAATAACCTTGGTTAGCGTTGTACAAAATATTGGAAATGTTTCCGATATTATTGGAACCCAATTAGTCAAAATGTTAAAAATATTATCATACAGAGCCTCAAGTCAGAGTATCATTGATGAATGTTTCTTATAAAGTAACCCGTTCAAATAACTAAATATATTTGGCACAAAATGTACCTTATGAGAGCTAATATTTTAAGTAAATAAGTAACTGACATTGAATTTTGAGAATTTTGTTCGTATTTTATATTTTTGTATGTATACAGTCGATCGCAACTGATCCCTACATCGTATTTGTTATTGGGTTTTTTTGTTTATATCACTGTTTTTGGAAAATTACCATTCAGACAATTGCTTTCACGTTATTTCTCTAAATATAATTTTTATCTAGGTCTTAGTTTTACATAAATATAGGAAGGCGCCGGCGGCTGAGAGCATGGGGACGCTATACTTTTTAGATAGTACAAGTGAAAATTAGATATTTTTATTAATTGTTGTATCATTATTTTTTTTTAAATTCATACAATTAAAATAAAGAAATATATTCAAACCAGTTCCCATCATTACACTTTTTTGCATTTTCTTATAACTTGTATTCAACTTTTATGACAATTTATACAGTAATAAGTCTAAAATTACAAGCTGATTAAAGTGAGACCTGATATTAATTCGTAATTACCGACCCCAAAAACATATAATTTGGCCACTTTTGATGTTTTTTACACAAAAATCCAGAAATTTTTTTTAGCTTCGATGCAGAGTTTACACTGCTTAAAGCATGAAAAAACTCTTAATAATAAAACAAATTTGTTTTTGTTTAATTTTTTATGCAACCTCGGCGGACCTAACCTCAAATGTTTAAATAACTTAATCAATTATTTTAGGCGCAAATTCACCTTCATATTTGTGTTTTTTTTTATACATAAGTTTAGGGTGTTTTTAGGCCATTATATATTATGTATACATTTTGTGGTGATTAAACTGGTAAGATTTTAATACATGTACTTAAAGTTCATACTTAAATGTCACACATTTGGTATGTTCAAAGTATCAGTTCTTTAAATTAGCTAATCAAAAAAAAAACTGTGTTAAAAAAATGTATAAAATTATACTAAAAATAAAACCTAATAATACAGTTTGGTGGAAAGAGGTGGAAAAGGGCAACAGATCTAAAGTAAAAAATAAAGTTATAAATAACGACAATGATTGATGAAAATGAGTGTTGAACACCAAATAAGAGAAATAAAAAGAAAAAGGAAGGTGGTTAATAAATGATATTGAGATGTACGCATGAACTGACTTGATTTGACAGAACAATGAATGACTATTTAAAACATTATTGTTATAGTAAAGATAGAGTTCGTTGATATTGATGTTCTTATTCTATTAAATTTAACTAAATTTAATTAAATTGAATCTAAGTTTTGGAATGTAAGTAGCAAAATTATATTTCAAAAACATTTGTACGATGAATTTGTCACCATGCATTGGTAAAAATCTGGTAAAAAATTGTTGTGTGACCTATTTTTTTGCTGTAGATATTTACCGACAAAGCGTTAATACACTTGTTGTATATTTACACCGTAAAACATGTTATTTTTGGATCTGATTCAATTTTTAATAATAGCTTAAGTGTTTTTAACACAACATTTTAATACAGATTAGTCATATAATGTATGCCTACTCGCGGAAAAAAAATATATTTTCTAATAAATTGACTCGTTCCTTTTATTTAAAATAATATTATGGTACTAAGTGTAGGTTTCTTTGGTAAACAAAAAATATTCAATATGAACAAATTTTCTCGACAACAAAAATGTCGATGTAAAAGGCAAATCATCGTTAGAAGGATATCTTTGTGAAAAACTTGTCAAAAAGTGCATTATATATTACATCATTGAGATTAACTACTAATGTCAATAAGACAATTTTCTGATGGTTGTCTAGCCTATGACAGAAATTGAGGATTTTCACCTGAGTTTTTGAATAAATAAAATAAAATAAATATATAATTTGTCTGTAAAATAAACTGGAACATGATGTCCATTTATTATGAAAATTCGTAAGGTCCGTGACAATACTTTTTTTCCGTATTTCTACGGTCCGTGACAATATTTTTCTTGACTTTACGGCTTCCCCATAGAATCGTCCTGTTCCTTTTATCGCCAACCATTCGCTCGAGTACTGTGGTTACCATGATTACAAACCAATTGTTTATTTTGGGTTAACAACGAAAAATATTTTGTATTTAAAGTAGAAAATTCGTGTTTGAGGCCACCCTTAGGGGTGGAATTTTCGAAAAGTACTATGCCAGTTACCTCCGCAGGAGTGTACTAAATAACTTCCCTAAGATTTATGGCGATCAGATGAATGGAAAAGGACACACACACATACATTCTTTTGTATATATAAATATAGATAATTTATAATATCGAAATCTTGTTGTTTTACATTTATAACGTATATTAGAAAAAATTTTCAATGTCCAATAATATTAAGTATAAAAAGCTAGTACAGTGGGGTTGGGGCATAGCGGTACTTGTTTTTATTTTGTGAACAACTGTTTTACAGGTGACTAGTAATCTTAGACATAAGTAAACCAACAAAACAGTATTTTACAAGTTGGATATTTCAAAACGTGGTTTGATACTTTGTATTATAGCGAATCGGTATCGTTCTAAAAAGTTTATCCTTAGAAAAAAAAAAAAACTTAAGCACTTATGGTTATATATAATAAAATAGTAATAAAAACCCTTAACCATAAAAATTATATACTCTCAGCGAATACGTCGTATTTAGGCAACAATGTTATCATCTTTAGCGCTCACGACAGACTGAGACCGATTACGAGCGAACATCTACCTCTATACCTATACAGCGTCGTCATACCGGAAATGATGACTCATATTCAACACGTTTTATAAATTTTAATAAAGTGTTTTGTAATGGACTTAAGTCCCAGTTTAACAAATTTTTCCTATTTTTCAACATTTCTATTGCTTCCCTAATATTAAGTTCTTTAGAGTTATTTACATTTTTTAGTAATTTTACAGATTTGGTGCTATGGTTAGTAACCAATAAATGTTCCGCAACAGGAGATTTGTGTACTTCCTGGTTTTTAATGTTCCTTATGTGTTTAAACCTAACCCCAATATTTCGTTTTGTCTGACCTAAATAGCATTTATCGCATTCTTCACATTGTATTTTATAAATCCTGGATTTTTTCTTCTCCTATTTTATCTTTGGTACTACCTAATAAAGATTTTAAGTTATTACTTTTTGATGCAGCTAGAGTTATCCCGTAATTTTTAAAAATGTTTGTTAACCCCTTGAAATACCTGGAAAATAAGCCACACCCGATCTTATAATTTGTTCATTGTCCCTCCTACTAAGCGTACTGGCTGTTCTAACTTCCCTTGACCATTTATGCTTGTTAACTAATCTAAAAATCATATTTGCATCATACTTATTAAATTTAGCTATTTCAGTTATTAAATTAAGTTCTTTATCAAAATCATTTTTTAACATAGGAATGTTGACTAACCTGAAAACCATACTATTAAATGCCGTCATTTTATGTTGCCAACTGTGATTTGAAATTTTCGGAATGTGCCTAAATGTGTGCGTTTTCTTACGGTAAAGCTCAAAACCTAAATTATTGTTCATTCTTTTAATTAGTAAATCAAGGAAAGGCAACTTTCCATCGATTTCTTTTTCATGCGTTAATGTAATAGAAGGATAATGAGAATTTATATCTTGAAGAAAAACATCAATACTGAAATCTTTCTCTACTATAGCAAAAATGTCATCTACATAACTAAACCATACCTTCGGAAAATTATTACTATTCTTAATATTTGTTTATAACCTACTCATGAAAACTTCCGCTAAAAAAGGTTTTAATGGATTGCCCATCACTGTGCCTTCAGTTTGGGCAAAGAACCTATTCTGAAACTGAAATACATTTTGACTCATACATCATTTTGTTAAATTTATTAATTCATTAATTTTATCTATTTCTATATTTAAATTATTTAACCAACATATTAAAAACCCTATTGTTATGTCTATGGAGATACTTGGAAATAGAGCTACCACGTCGAAAGATATCAGCCTGTCGTTTGTTTGGATTTTGTAATTAGTTTGCTTGTGAACTTCTTGTGTTCTTGATGTTGTTCTTAACTGAAAAACTATCAAAGTTCTTTAAAGATGAAAAAACTTTAACTAAATATTTAGATAAACTATAACTTGGAGCATTGATATTTGATACAATAGATCTCATAGTGTTTCCTGGTTTGTGAATTTTTGGTAAACCTTATAACTTCGGCAACTAAGGATTTAAACTCTGATAAAACCTATTTTTTTTCCTCAATTACAAGTTTTGAATTATTAATTACGTTGGTACCTTCTCTAATTATTTTACTTAAGGGATTCTTTCCCTTAAGATTTCTTTTTGGGCCTTCATTAATCATTTTTGAAACTCAAAAACTATCAATTTTTAGGGAAGTTCATCCCTACTCATTAAAAATCAAGATAAAAAAAAATAATTTATTGTATATATTAAACTTACGGCGATTAGTTTAAGTATAAAAGCTTGTCTGTACAAATATTAAAGTAAGAGAGACGTATTTCGGTACAAGTGCGTATCTTCGCACGCGTTTTACATTATTTACATTAAATACAGCCTTGCAGTTGTTGTTTGTACATTAAAAAGACCGAAAAACTGTTAAATTAAATAAGTTATAATTAGGTAATGTTCCAATAATATTTTCTACATAGTACTAGGGAAACCAGGCCGTTAAATACACAACCAACATGATAATACTATCCAACACAATAAATTGATTAGCATGACACTTAACTAAACTATTGCTCATAAAAAAAGCCGTCAAATCAATTAATTCAAGATCGTTAAACAACTTAAAGGTCTGGCCTTTGTTTTAGATTAAACAAAATTAAAATAAGGCACTTTGCTCTAAATTATTGCAGGAAATGTTTTTGAACGGAATTATAAATCGCAATGTTCATTTTAAATGAACTCCAATGTACCAGACATTATTATCATAGCGTCAGCAAAATCTTTCCGTTTACCGATGCGTTGGTATTAGATATATACTCGAATATATATTTGGTTTTTTTTATGTAAATATATTATATCCTATATTTATGTATGCTTGTATCATATAAGTGTATATTGTTGACAACACTATAATTTTATTCTGTTGTTAAGTAGATTAAAGATATAGAAGTATCCACGTATGGATTATAAACGCTAAAGTAATTTGAAAACTATTATGTTTCGAATAAAACCTAAATGGATATAGTATATATTATTTAACAAATGTTATTTAATATATATATTAAACAGTTTTATTAATGTATGGCGCAAAGGCAATGTTATATGTAATAATAATATTATCCGTATCTTAAGTATGACCAATAAACAATAAATAAAATATATAATACATATAGATATATAAAGTATATGTGTGTTTAATTACTTAAAGTTTAAAAGTGTTATGTCACTTTTAAAATGATAAAGTATTTTTAAATTATTTTATTGAATTAAATTTTTAGCTGAATAACTAAATGTATAATTGACTGTTATTTGTTTTGAATTTGTGAATCTATCTCATTCTTCTTACTGCCTAAATGGAAAACAGTTATCGGCAATAGTGTTCCACAGTAACTAAAAAAAGTAATAATAATAATTATCGAATGACGAATTTATAGCAACTAACTAAATTATTGAAAATTGATGATCTTATATTATACCTTACAATATATATTTATACCTTAGAATATATATTATACCTTAGAATATTACAGCTATGAATTTACTGAAAATTGACTACAACTCAACATTCGATAATGTATTGATGGAATTGGTTTAGACTGATTGACTACAATAATTTAATACACCAAACTTGCGGTTGGTAGTAGTGTTGCAGACAATAACAATTATCACTGTAAGTGGAGATAGTCCATATTAATATTAACCATACTGAAAACAAATGGAAAAAAAATTTAAATAAGTTACTTGGATACTTAAATAGTTATATGGTAAATCAACAAATATAAATATACACATATATTTGTTATAATTATACAAGTTAGTAAATAGTAGTAGTAAGTTAGTTGCGGGCAGGGAAAGGGCACAAGACATATTCGTATTACAATGTGTTTCCTGTGTATTTTCTATCGAAAACAACTCTAAATTACTAGAATATTACACATATCTGGGCTTTTTATAAACCTATGTATTTGTACATGGCTTTATATGGTTTGATGTAATTTATTTTTGGTGTTAAGTAAAAACAAGTTTATTTATTAATTCCCTTCAAGAAGCATATTATGATTAGTGTATTAAATTGGGGTTAAAATGGGGTTGATTTCTTGTCCGTAGTTCCGGGGGGAATCTTATAATTCAAAAAGATTTTTTTTTCACCCGCCAGCAAAAATTATGCGTGGTGCGTTTGAGCGTGAACGGTGCTCAGAAGTGAGCGGTACCAGGTCCAAACCCGTTCCCATCATTACACTTTTTTGCATTTTCTTACAACTTTTATGATAATTTATACAGTAATAAATCTAAAATTATAAGCTTTTAAATTGATTACTATTTCTTATGATAATCCTTCTGACCATGCAGCCTTTTCTAATGTAATCACCGCTTACAAACGAAATGGACTGATTTTATTATATAATATTGTAATAATATTATTTATACGTAAAATATATGTATAATAATATGTATATTCAATATATAGCATTGAACATTTAAATATATAGATACGTTCATACGAAAACGAAAAAGAACAAAATAACTTAAGTAGATAAAAAAATTAATCTAAAAATAACGTTTTTATGCGCCTTAAAAAGTATAAAAAAACCCTCGGGGGTCTTGATAACCAAATAGGACAGGTCAATTAGAAAAACATGGGGCGCATCTTTACTACTTACACGTCTGAATATATAATAACATTCTCTTCTCATTAATAACTACTTTAACTCATAATTCATGCACATCCTCTTTTCTCTTCTAAATAAAATAATACTTAATGACATGTCATGTAAATTTGAGCACCACATTACTTTAAATGTTAAGCAAGTAAGTAGTTAACAAAAAAATTGAAGCAACCTACATAAAACAAACTTTGGAGAGAATAGCAATTAAGTCTTTTCAATTTGCAATGAAATTTATGGTCAAAGTTAAAGTCATACTATCACTTTCTGATCCGTTCGGTTAGAGAGACAGCATTATGAGAGACAACCTAATGCATTTATTAGCATTAACATGAAAGCTTAGGTTTTAATATCTAAGTAGAAAGATGCGTCCTACGTTTTTTTAGTTCACCTGTCCTATTTGGTTATCAAGACCCCCGAGGGTTATTTTATACTTTTTAAGGCGCATAAAAATGTTATTTTTAGATTAATGTTGTAATCTACTTTATTAAAAAGCTAGAAAGCATTGTAATTTTATATTGAAAAATATGTAAATTTTTTTTTATGTGTTTCTCGGTTTTTAAAGGGAAGGGGGTGTTTTATTTATATTATTTTCTGTTTAATTGATTTCTGCTTTATAAAATTGCTACACGAAAAAATCAGTTTAGTGGCTTGGGTGATATCGTAAGTACAAAAAAAAATTAAAAAAAATTGTATGTATACAGTTGATTGCAACCGATCCCTACATCGTATTTTGTTATTGGATTTTTTTGTTAAGCATAGCTAGTGAAAACATTGGGTGATTGTGTACACTGCACGGTATAGCTGAGTCTTGAACACAAAAACAAGGACTAACTTAACACAAAACCAAAATTTAACAGTGAATACTATTCGAACCTAAATATAATTAAATATAATAAAATATGTTAAATTCAATTTTCTTATACTCTTGATAAACTTCATAAAGGCATAGCCCTGGGTAACATTTTTAAATTTGACAAAATTCTCAGGGAGTTCTAAGAGTTTTTAAATGGCCTGAAGTTTCCTAGAGCTTCCCTCTCTCCAATTTAAGGAGCTGATAGGTAGTTTTTTAGGAAAATATTTTAAAGGGGATGCCTGAAATTTGCTCGCTTCGCTCCGTTATATTACAGCCCTTAACTTAAAAATTGAAAGTTTAGTATGAGAAACGTTAACAATTTTAATAATACAAATCAACTAGTATATAAAAAAAAAATAACAATATTGATACCATTTTACTTTTATTAGCCACCTTATCGATTATTTCATCCGAGTTTACACCGTTTAAAAACCCTATCTCGATATACATGACCCTACGACTGTCTAATAAATGACGAGGTGCTCCTTAGTATGGTTTAACATATTACAGTTTTGAGAAATCATGATCACATCTTTATTGTTTGCAGCGGTGCAACTAGACGTTCAGGTAAACCAGTTTAAAACCAAATGATATGTCCTCATGACCTTGCCGCTTGAATTTATAACACTGTATTTGGAAAATTACCATTCAGACAATCGCTTTCACATTTCTTCTCTAAATATAATTTTTATCTAGGTCCTAGGCTTACATAAATATTTGAAGGTGCCATCTGAGAGCATGGAGGTGCTATACTTTTTATATAGTACAAGTGAAAATTAGATATTTTTATCAATTGTTGTATAATATTATTTTTTTAATTCATACAATTAATTTGGGTGTTGAAATGGCCACGACAATTAACAATTATAGCATAATAATACATTATTATTTGGAAAGTAAACCATAAATAAATACACAATCCTTAAAAAAGTTAGTTTATGGCTATGTTGAAAAGCTGTAACTTTTATGTTTGACGATATTTTAGAGAAAAAGCAACGTTATGACCTCAAAAACATTCACCTCTTTACATTGTTTTGTATATAAATATTTAAACTCTAATTTCAACCTAAATGAATTGAAATTCTATGTGATGTAATTTTATGATATTGTTGAAAAAATAACAATAATAACCCCAGTACAGTGTGATTGGGGCATAGTGGGGACGGAGGCACAGGTATATAGGAATTATTATATCTAAAAACGATAAATTAAAAAACCATTAGTAGAAAATGCACTATGTTGGGAGTAGATAATATATTTTATGAAATTGATCACATAGTTTTCAAACTAATGTTAAACTGTGTTACGATATCTGATAAAATCACTTTTAATTAAACGCTTCTATGCGAATCTGTAGATAGTACATTTAAACCAGTTTAGTCCGATCTAATTCTAATTTTCAAACCTAAATCCCTAAAACTGTTATCCCTTATTTGCTTTTGAGAGGGACGAGTTTATGATCGTTTTTTTAGTTTATCAATATTTATGGGCAGCATTATGTTTTAAGATTATTCCAAAAATTTTAGAATTATAAAGACTTTTTTAAATAAGGTATAAAGTGTTGTAGATTTCTGTTAAAAAATATGTTATTGTTTTTGGTGTATTTCTCGATATTTGTTATGATACCGCGAGTACAGGCAAAACAAAAAACACATAATATTAGTAAATACAATAACTTCTCAGCTCCGCATCGAGTCTAAGCAAATTAAGCATTTGTGTAAATAAACGAACACAGTTACACTGCAAAAATCTATTAGAATTCTGATTTTCTGGTTGAAGTATAAGCCCATCGATAATTCGCAAGTAGAACATTTAGTTTTAAAAGCTGAAAGAGTCGATTGTTGTCCTAGAACCCTCTTACCAACTCCACAATTTAAGTAAGTATTTCTATTAAACTATAATAATTGTAATTTCGGTAAAATTAAAAAAAAGACATTAACCTAATGAGTCAAAAGTAATGGTGTTAAAATCAGCAATAAGGACTTTTTGTTGCTAGTTATTTTTTTATCAATTCTTAATCGTTTTACACAATCCACATTTTGGAGAGAATTCTATAATAGATTTTGGTTTTTGTCGATATTTGGATTGAATTGTTCTAAAGGATGTGTATTGAAAAAGGGCAGTTTTTAAAATCGTTTTCATAATATCTCAATAAAGTAGATTTGCGTATTCAACCAAGATAAAAAAATATAACTTTGCAGGGAACTTAATTTAGCATAATACACACGTACAGTTTTTTTATTTTTAATATTTTTCTGTAATCGCCAAAAATGAAATTTCAACATATTTCACATATTTTTCTTATCAGTTTATTAATCACTATCTAAGTAACTATACACCTAATACCTATAACTAATATTGCAAAACATTATTTTTTAATTTGAATGAACACTATTTATGTAAGTTGTAAGAGACTGATAGCCATTACTTAATAATCGATTGTAGGCGGCGGACTCTGTTACAGACATTCTATATAATAATAATTATGTTATAATTATAAAAGGTAGGCTTACTTGCCTTATACGTTTGTATCCACTGGCATATAATATCGAGTCGGTTGATTAAACAATTAATTCCTCTAAATTCATAAAAAAAGGTTTTTGGTAGGATTGTCTAGAAATAATAGATCTCATGAGCTCAAGTTCTTCAGAAGGTCAATTACACATGTGCTTGGAGAGCTTAGTCCGTTACAGTATAGCTAATATTTTATATTATGAAAGTTTAATTATTGCTACCGAATAAATTGGCATATTACATAATATTATAATACATTATTTTTAATGCATATATCTTAATATATAATTAATAAAATCCTCTATTTCTGTACCAACTATTGAATAGAAATTTCATGATTCATTTGGTATCAAACCAAGGGCTAGATCACACTAATAGTAGTTAAAGAATATTTTTTTTTAAGTTAGTGTTGACTTCTAAATAATAATGATTCAACTGAACAAAACTATAAAAAAAAAAAAAAAAAATGCCATAACAAGTGTATTGGACATAGATGGATTTCCGCCTCAAGTTATTTCATGCAAAAAAAAAGCGAAGAAAATGATTTTCAAATGTTCCTTTTTTATTGAAAATATGCAAATTTTAAAAATGATGTTGCTTTATTAAATTCTGTTCAAATCACTATACCGGTATTTAAGGCTACCATGACTAGATTAAGGTCTTAAATAATGGCATTCCAGTTTTATGTATATATATCTATTCAGTATGCGATTTTAATACCTTTGTAGAAAATAAATTATCGTTAAAAAGATAGAAATCATTATAAAGTTGCTAACAATTGTTGGAATTTGAGTGTTGGAGTGGATTTGGATAATATAAAAATTAACACAAGTTGTATAGTAATAAATAAAGACTTGTTATACACAGTTGGCTTACACAAACATTATAAAAAAATGAGTAAATAAGATATCCCGGATCTCCCTTTAATATAAAACCAAAAGAATATTCTAGAACAAAAATTGTATACAATGCAATACTACAATTGAAGTCAATTTACACGGGAATTACTTTAATAATAACTTATATTATATAAATTACGCTATAATATATTTCTTATTATGAATAGATGTTTATCTAAACAATATTAATGAGCACTTACATTCTAAGATGAATAAAATATAAATTATTTATTAAATATTTCAACAACCTCCCTCAGTAAATAATTTCTATAGGTCGACTTTCTCTTTCAACTGACTGACTCCCATTGCTGACCGTAACATCTCAAATCGTTGTTTTGCCAATGGTTTAGTTAGGATGTCTGTAACCTGATTCTGCATGTCAATATACTGAAGTTGAAATTGACCTTCCACGTTCTTCTCTCGAATAAAATGATACCGCGTCTGAATGTGTTTTGTTCGTCGATGAAACTCCGGATTTTTCACTAAACGTAAAGCTCTTAGTAGAACTATTAGTGTTTATTAATCAAAACACGATTAAAATTAATTAAAGTTTGTAATACCTCTTAGATATATACGTTTTAAATTAAGAAAAAGTTATCTGAACTTTCTAGAGGATGATTTTTTTTCGGGATTATTATATAAAAAAAAAATATTTTCATCATCCTCGTTTTTCGTTTTTTTCTTAATTGTTAAATTACAATTTAAATAGTTAACAGAATCGTTTTTATTTTTGTCTATCAGTGAAATAGCTATAATTTTGTCCAAATAAAGTATCGTTCAAGTTAGATTATTACCTTACAAAAAAATCAGTTTAACGATCTAGGAAATATTATGGGTCTGGTAAAAAATTTATATATATATAAATTTTTTACCGTGTGCAATTTGGTCCAACTTGAGAGATTAAGATTTTAGTGAAAGTTTATTCCAATAGATGGCGCAATTTGAACAAATATCACAGCTGACAGCTAATCAGCTGATATGTCAACAAAGATTGAGAACAAGAGTGGTGCGTGAACAGCACAGAATGTAATTAATTGAGAGTGTCTTCCCGGATATACTGAATAATTACTTGGATCATAATTGTCTCGGTAAACGTACTACTTTGACAGCAAAAAGATGTTTATGTTGACGAAATTAACTTTCAGCTACAACAGTTGTTGCCAGGTGATCTGTTGTCTGTTAAATTAATCGACACTATTGTTGATGAAAACGAAACAGTAAATTTGAAAGTGACAACAAACCAATCGGGCATTAACTCGTGCACCATATTTTCCATAGGGATGGGGATAGGGATACAGATGGTGATGGAATTGGAGTTTGATAATAAAATATAATCATAATAATAACTAATAATTTGTATAATTTGTGAGTACAATGTTTCAATTGTATTTCTTAACCCGTACGAAGCAGGGCACACGGGCAGCTTGTATATATATATATATATTTATTAATTTATTTATCATCCTAAAACTGTCTCGTAAAGCCATAACCTTCACACCTTTAAACCAGAACAAACAGTATTTAGTACAAAATGTTTTTTATTTGTTATTTGTTTTTCGTAGAAAAAAATGTACGTCTTCTGTGTATTAATATCTTTTTTCTTCGTGGATATTTTGGCAACTGATTATAGTAATTATTTTATTTTCACGTTTATCAACTTAAGGTAGTTAAAATTTGAAATTTAATATTTCACTTTTTTACAGCAACGTTTATGGATATTGTTTACATTACAAGTCAGTAATAATTTCATTTAATAAATAAATGTTTTTGAGTTTTTGAAATCCACTGTTTTTTAAACATATTTTTTAATTTACGTACCATAGCTCATTACATGGAGATTGCTTCTGAAAAAAATGATTTAACTTTAGTAGATGGAACTGATGCAAGTAAGATATTATATTAAAAATAATACACTAATATATATAGACGATTTGTTATATGTACCTAATAGTCAGGTTATCAGTAAATTTAAAACTATAGTTTTTATCAATAGTTAAGAAAAGTGGACCGGCTATTTAGAACAGTGTACATAGCAATATAATATATAAATTAGCGATTTCTAATATTCTAATCGACGGAGAAATAGTCGGGTTTAAAATTATTCTAAACATTTTTATGGTACCTAGTTTAATTTAATTTTAATATTTTGGTATAGCAAAAATCTTCATTTGTTTATTCTAGATGCATTGGAGTATCTAATTGAGGCAATGGTTGATGATATCAATGATGATCTTAACTACCAAGATTTCCGTAATTATAAGTATATTATTAATAAAAAAAATAAAGACAAGAGTAGAAAAAAATATTTGAAAATCATATAAAAAAAATGCATGTCAAGTTTATCTTTATGCAATTGAAAAGTGTAATAATTATTATATTTTTCACCGAAATCTAAATATTTTTATTCTCATCCCCTAAACTGCATCAATTCAGTCATTCCAAAAGGACTCCCTAGTCTATATAATATAATTTGTTTCTAATGTGACCTCGTCTTTTAATTTATAATATAAAATGTAATAATTTACTATACCAAATCCAATGCAATATCATTAATCTATATAATGTTAATTTCAGGCAAAATTAATTTTTTGATCGCTGTACCGGGTAACAATTTTTGTTGAATTTTATAATAAAATTTCTAATATTTCATTCCAATTGAATATTCGAAAGAGAATTTTATCGTATTGAATATACAGTAGAGTATATTTTATCCAAGTTACTAATACACATGATTTTTCTACCTTGAAATTCGTCTTAATGTTTATAATAGAATAGCAAATTAAACGTAATATAATTGATTTATGTGTTATCAATTTCAGAGAAAAGGGCACTTATCGAAAATTCAGAAGGTAATACACTTTTTTGCACTTTATGGAAGCGTTTTTACACAACAGTTTTTTTATTCTTTATTCACACAAGATTTTTGTTTAAATTTTAGAAGAAGCAAATCTAATAACTATACAAAGTAAAATCCCCATTTTATATTTAATATTAATTGATTAAGAAATACTTTGAGAATAGTCATATGCACCAATTGAAAAATACTAATATGACATATCGGTTTCAATCATAAAAAATACGAATGTATATTAAAGTTTCTTTTGTTTTAGGAGCCAATCGTTTCCTCGAAATAATGCTAGATGACATAAAAGCAATAACAAGTAACAAATAAATAAAAATTTAAAAAAAATAGTTACATATTTTTGTAGTTACGGTTTATAACTTAAAGTCAAATTGCTATATATTATGTTTAATATTTAAGCTATTAAAAAACATTTGAATAAGAATTAAAAACATTTATTTTTATTATTATAGAATATAAAATAATATTTTGCATTTATTAATATTGGTATTCTTAGTTTCAGTTATAGAGTGAATGATATGTATAAAATATGTCAACTGGGATTTATTAACTGCTTAATAATATTTTAATGTATTTGTTACAGAAATTACAATAGAAGCATATGGAAGATGTAATTACGATTTTTTGATAGTTAACAGCCTCTATTTAGAGTTGATAATTGCTTCATATGTGATTTGATTTATTTATTTTGTATATCATATTATAATAATTTTAAAAATTCGAATTTTTTCGAGGAAAGAGGGAGGGAGAGTGAGACTTAGTAACAATTTAAGGTGATATTTTGAACGATATGTTTGTAAATTAAATAGAAAAATGAATATTATTTACCTCATCAACCTAAAGTTGGCTACACTATTGATGTGAATTATATTCTTTGAATTCCAAGTATACAAAGAATAGATTTGTTGAGTATCGACGCTTATAAGTGGTTGGACAAAAAGTTATTTATACCACAATTCTTTCAAATGCAATGCAACAATTATGTATAAATAGCGACTAAAATATTGTTTATTTTTATGATTTCTTCGCAACACGGGTCATTTAATAATCATTTTCATAGGTACCGATGAACTGATTTCCTTTACAAATAAGAGAAGAAAAATCGTTTTTAAAGCTTTACAAAGTATAATTCGACGTCGTTTACTAGGTAAATATTGTTATATTAAGTTGTATGGTTTTTGAATACCGTCAAATATTTTTATACATATATATATAAGTATTCTTCTTCTTCGATGCGTTTTATAGGCCATTTGGGCCTATTGCTTCAACAACTACTTGCCTGAGTAGAATTTAAGACAGGACAAGATCAAGATTCCCCTATAATTTGTACAATCCATAGGGTCTACCTTTTTAAAAACTGGACATAAAACAGATATAAGCCACGGGCATGGTATTTAATCATGTTCCGATACTTTAATAATGAAATTGTGTATCTGATTAGTTAATTGTTGTCCTCCTTTTTTGAGGCATTAAAAAATAATTTCATCCTCTCCAGCCGCCTTTCCGTTTTTGAGCATTTTCAACCATTTCTACCTCTGTTCTTGATGGTTCTATGTTTTGCTCTTCTGAGTCGCATTCTTCTATAATAGTATTTTCACTATGTTGGTTTAACAGGGCATTAAATATTTTTTTAACTCGTCTGCTATTTTTCCGTTTTCGGTTAATAACATTCCATTTTTTCCTTCAATCATTGATGATTTACGTTTAAATCCTTATTTAACTTCATCTGCTTTTTCAACAAATATTCGCACGTTATTCTTTTTACTATTTTTATGAGTTGTATTCTTTTTTTTCCCATCCCAAACCATCTGCATTTAAACTCCACATACCACATTCTATAACTAATTGGTTAAAACTTGACAACACTTGGTAAAACTTCCCTTTCATGTTTTTCTCCGCCACTGTAAAAAATTGTATTTCCTTGTGACCTATACTACCAGATCTGTCCCAACTTAATCTTGAACTACCGTTATATCCAATCTGTATCAATTAAGACACGATATAATTGTCGTCAAAGTTCCAGTCCTATACATTGATAACGTTCCAATACATAAATCCGTAAGCTCCACGTTCCGAGGCTTTTGTTGCTCTAAAATTATAGATTTTTTTTTAAAGGGTAGTGAGATTAACCCCGCTCTAAAACTCCATTATTAGGGGCCCAACGCAACTAGGGTATGTGGGGTCGTTAAACTCTTCACCCTAGGAGAGTGCCCTTGCGGCTCTATAATTTATATATAAATATATACAGAGTGATCCAACTAACGTAGGACACTCCTTTTCTCGGAAAATATGAATATTTTGAAAAATTTTTTTTTCCTAAACTTTTAGGTACATATTTTACTAAATTTTCCAATATTTAGAATATTCTTATCTTCAACCCTTATATGTTAAACAAGCATATAGCATTTGGTTTTTTTAAATGAAAACTTATGTTTTTAATTTTATAAATCTGTAGACAACATTTTTAAAACAATTTTAGCGTTTGAGCTTCTAATTTTCAACTATCTGTTCGTTTGTTATGACTTAATAAAGATTTGAATTTAAAATGAATATTTTTTGGTTTATCTGCTATTAATAATTATATTGACCCCTATCGGTAATACTGTTTTTGATAATCAGACATAAATAACGTTCGCTCCACTTTTTTGACATTTGTCTTAGCTCTGGCACATAACCGAAAAAAGCGTTACCACAAGAGCGTTACCAAAAAAGAAATGGGGTTGAAGATGAGGTGGGAATGGGAAAGGGGTTGAATTAGCTCTGGCAAATAACCGAAAAAAAGCGTAACGAAAAAATCATTACCAAAAGAGCGTTACCACACGTAGATGGGTTGGAGGTGGAAATAGGGGTAGAAGATAAGGGTGGAGGTGGGATAGGGTTTGGGTTGGGGACAGGACATAGGGGTGGGAGATAGGGGTGGGAATGGGTATGGGATTAGTGATTGGGACGGAAGATAGTGGGTAGGGGATAGGGGTAAGATATATAAGATAAGAGATTTGAGATATGCTGTACGTTCAACGTTCAAATTAGAACTAGATAATAAATTCGAAATAGTTAAATTCTCTATGTTAATTTACTTTTGGCCAGATAATAAACATTACAATTTTAGCCAGAAACTTGATTGTAAATAATTTTTTAATCTTCTTGGACTTATGCTGTAACTGGAAGCTCCATGTAATTTTTTTTTTTAATTATAATTTCACAACTTATCTAAATGTATTCGGTACTTCAACGAGACATGAAAATGCTCTTTCGTGGTTGCAGACTCGGCTGAAAAACTTTTTTTTATATTATGTGAATAATCGATTCTTTATCTACTTGCTCGGAAACAAATGTCACCTAGTATAACCGTCATTCGTTCAAATATCTTATCAGTAGACTGTACATTATCTAAACCCCTATTTGCATTATAAAGTATGATTATATTACAACGATAATATTATCACATTATCATTATCATTTTGTTGTACTTCTATAAAGACATAAGAGTAAAAATACAAGATAATAATTTAATCAGTTCAAAATACTATAGATTTATAATATGCATACATATATTATATACGCACTTTTTTTGGGCATGATAATATAATATAATATGGGAATATAAGGTTGGAAAAAAATTTGTCCAAAGTGTATTCTACTGATAAGATATGTGAACAATTGACCAGACATGTATAAGTTGTCACGGTTTCCGACCGTGGGTAAAGAACCGCTACTCTATATATTATAAAAATTATTGTATTCTTTTTTTATCACATCGTATTAACAAATAAAACAGTTTTGTCTTGCACCACAAAGAAAAGTAACTGGTAAGCGAATATTAGTAAATTTTAAAAAAAATGTTTTAATTTTTGATCAGGATCTGTGCAAGCTGTAGAGAATAATGCCTCTTTATTACGGAAGTGTCGTTTGCTAGGATTATACTTGAGCTCACAAGATTCACAATCATACATAAAAGAAATTCAAATTAACACAACTACCCGTACTTGTATCTTAACGGATAAAAATGAAGCCATAAAGATGTACAGGACCGATGATGCGGAATCACTTGAGAGACTGTTACGACTTGAACGTCAACGAGCTCCATCCGTACCCCGAGCTAGTTTTGAGATGAGTTGGGCTGCTAGGCGTTAGTTAAACACTGGCATCTGTACCCTGTTCATTACATAATATATTGTAATTTATCTTATTATTATCTCTATATACGTTAAAAAATTAGAAATTGTAAAACATTTTCATAAACTTAAGCTGACGGAAAATGAACCGTCGGCTGACTTTGTCAATAACCAAATAATACACTTTTTTGTAAGTACATAATAATTTTGTTCATCTGTTTACTTATTGTACACACATTTTATCTAAAAATGCACCAATGTACATTATAATAAAAAATTATGGCAATTTCGTGAACTGTTTTGGCGTTTAAGTCTGAACAATTTCTGACATAACATAAGGCACTTTGTTATAATTTATTTCAGGAAATGATTAGTCAATTCTAATTAATTATAACACATCATTATATAATTTACGTTATTCGAATTTTAGTATTTCAATACCGTTAGAATTAATTCGAATTTCAATATTTGTAACCGTTGAAACAGTTTTTGTAAAATCGTAGTTATTTAGGAGTAGTGTTTAGAATAAAATAGTCTAAACTCCGCTTACATGATAATTCGCTAAAAAAAAATGAATCTGTTGTATAAATAAATTAACATAGTTACACTACAAAAGCCTATTAGAACTCTGTTTTTTCTGGTCGAAGTATAAGCGCAACTATAAGTCGCAATCAGTGCATTTAGTTTCAAAAGCTGAACAAGTCGATTGTTGTTCAACAACCTCTTACCAACTCTACAATTTAAGTAAGTATTTCTATTAAACTCTTAAATAATTAATTATATAGCGTTATAAAACAGTAATAAGGATTTTTTATGATCATAACTTAAAAGTTTGAGCAGTACAAAGATGAAAAAAAAAAACTTTGTAGGGAACTAAATTCATATAAGTTAACAATTTTATTTTTTATTTTTTTTAACCGTTAATTAAAAATTAAAAACAATTTTTTTTTACTTTTACTTAATTTTTAAGAAAAATATTAGTCAGTTTTTTCCAAATAAAAAAAAAATTGAAAATAAACCCACAAAAAAAATTAAAATCGGATTACAGAAATTTGCAAATAATTATTTCTATATTTATAAGAGCGTAGCTACGGTCTAGAAAATAAACGCCTATATTTATTATAAAACCACATATTAATGCTAAAATGTTGGAAAAATCTATTTTCTTATTAGATTTTGTAAAAAGCATTTATAATTTATTAGTTGTTTGATACTTGCATACACATTTAAAATTTAATATAAATATTATATAAAAAATAGGTTGTCATTATCCGCGTATTTAGTTTTTTTGTTCATCGTTAAAAAAAATTAGTCTCAACCTTATCAGGCTCAGCAACATTTTTTGTTATAAAACATTTTTTTTATCAGTTTTATGTTTTATTGTAATCTATATAAAACGTACAAAATATTTTTAAAAAAGTTTTAGAATTATCTTGTAAAGTTCTTGCTAGTACACTATAGTGTAGCCTAGGTCTAAATGGATGTTACTATAGATTAATACATTTATTTATTTATTTATTTAAAGTAGGTACACTATATTAACCCGGGGGTCTGACAAGGTTAAGTGAAGAAAAATGTTCAAAAAAAACTCTAATATTCCCTTTAAAAATTAAGTTAAAATAATGAGAAATGTTTGCACGTTTATAAGTTTTTAATTTTAACGATTTTAAAACAAAACTTTAAAAACAATTTTGTACACAGAAAATCTATATAATTTTGATAAATAATCCTTTTTTGACTTGGACGAACTCTCTCTATACATAAAATTCTCGTGTCACAGTGTTTGTATAAGAAAACGATTTATAAAATTTCATCATTTCAATACATCATAGTATATTGTTTGAAAATATATGTTAAAATTTTTTATAACGGTAATAACTATATTTATAAGGATATTATTTTAAAACGGATTTGACATTCTCTCTAAAATGTTATTTTCGGAATAAGTCTACTTTACCGGACACCCTTTTTTCAGTTTTTTTTTTAATTACTAGTATTTTGCATGCCGAATACGAATATGTAAATATTTTGCCCCGCTCGCACCTAGTTAAGAAGTTACAGACTTTTAAAGTTGGCCGATATCGACATACGCGCTCGCCCGGCACCGCACGTCTACCCGCGCCCGCCGGGTACTTCGTCTCGATTATGATCGGATTCCTCGTCAACCTGATTCCAACTTTAAAAGTCTGTAACTTCCAAACTAATTACGAGCGGGGCTTGTTCCCCTAATTTCAATTTTGAATAGTGTAACCTAAGTTTTATACTATGCAATTTAAATAGTCAAGAGAATCATTTTTATTTCTGTCAATCCTCAGTGTAGTGAAATTACTGTATATTTGGCCAAATAATCAACTTTTCTAGTTTGATTTCTATCTTCTATACAAAAAAATCAGTTAGCGGTCTAGGAAATATTGTGGGTCAAGTAGAAAAATGTTAATACATATATATGTATTCATAACCCATTAAAACGGCCTCGCAAAATTATAACCTTCTCATCTCTAAACCGGAGGTAACTGTGACTAATATATGTGTTTTTATTTATTATTATTCGCAGATAAAAATGAAACTCTACTGTTTATTAATATTTTATTCTTTATGGAAGTTTTGGCACCTTATGATAATTATTTTATTATCACAGTTATAAACTTAAAGAAGTTAAATTTGAAAAAAATCAATATTACACTTTTTTACAGATCGTTATATGGAATTAGTTCACATTACAAGTTTTTTAATTTAAAAAAAAAATGTTTTGTAAGTTTTTAAAATTTACTGTTTTTATACATATTTTTAAAATTGTGTCACAGCTATTGGCATCAAACTTGCTTATGAAAAGAATGATTTAACTGTAGGAGCTAGATCTGAAGCAAGTAAGATATAATGTTTTAAATATTATGCTAATATATAAAGAAGCTTTGTATTACCTAATTTAATTTAATTTTAATATTTTAGTATAGCATAAATCTTCATTTGTTTATTCTAGATGGATTGGAGTATCTAATAGAGACAATGGTTGATAATGTCAATAATGACCTGACCTACCAAATTTCCGTAATCATAGTTATAATAATAATAAAAAACATCAAGATAACAGTAGAAAAATATATTTGAAAATTATATAAAAACTTCATCTCATGTTCACTTTATGCAACTGATTAGTTTTATAATTATTATATTTTTTACCGAAATTTGAATAGAAGCTTTATGAAAAAATACTGATGTAAGCTCTATCAACCTCGTTTGATTAATATATTTTATTCTCATCGCATAAAATACATCAACTAGTCTATATAATATAGTTTTTCTACTTTGACTTTTGCCTTATAATTTATATATAAATAATGTTATAACTACTAATTCACTATAGCAAATTCAATTCAATATCATTTATTAATTTAATGTTAATTTCAGGCCATATTCATTTTTTGACAGCTGTACCGGGTAATACATTTTGTTAAATTTGATAAAATTATTTCTAATATTTCATTCCTATTGAATTCGCCAAAGAGACTCTCATCGTATTGAATATACAGAAATTCTCATGAGAAGAACAGGTAATACATTTCATTGCACTTTATGGAAGCGTTTCCAAACAGTTGTTTAATATTCTTTATGCACACGAGATTTTTGTATTAACTTCCAGTTCACCTAATGCAAAATAAAATCCTTTTTTCATATATTATATATTTATTATACTTATTGCATGTTTCTTATTTATAATTACTTTGAGAATAATAGTATGTCCTATTGACAAATACCAATATGATATATCGGTCTCAATAATAAAATATATGTGGTTACATTAAAATGTATTTTGTTTTAAATTTTAGAAGTCTATGATGATTTATTCGACAAAATGATTCAAGACATAGAGAGTAAATTTGGTAAATATAAAAAAGAATGTATTTTTAAATAAAAAAAAAACTATATATGTTTTATGTTTAAGATTTTAAAAAATCATTCGAAATAAAATTTAAACCGTTTGTTTAAAAATCGTTATACAATATAAATTTACATTTATACAATAATACTGCGCATTAATTAATATTGATCTAATTGACCTAGTGGATGTTATGTATAAAATATATAAACCGGGACTTATTAACAGCAGAATAATTTGATGTTTGATGTGTTTGTTACAGGAATTGATATGCCAGGAGATTATTTGGGTGGTATGTACGATTAGTTTGATAATTATAAATAGCCTTTAAAGCTTGTTTTAGAGTTGATCTTTGCTTAATTTTATTTATTATATTTTTTGTGTCAAAAAAGAATTGTAATAAATTCAACTTTTTGTTGGGGAAAGAGGGGCAGAAAGTGAGACTACAGTGTTAATGTGTAATAAATTCTTCGGGATTTGAAGTATAGAAAAAGTACATTTGTTGAGGTTCAACAATAATATGTGGTTGTACAAAAAGTTAGTTGTACCACGTATATGCGAATAATATTACCTCTCTATTACCTAATTGTCGTTTGATAGGAATATACTTGAGTACACAATTGCCAACATCATACATAAATGAAGTTAACATTGACTCAAGTAGCCGTACATGTACCTTTATATGTTGTTCTGCTACTGAAAATACACTCAGGAAAATCGGTGGTACATGGACAATAGACTCTTATGGCCAATCAAAACACTCGAGGATTACTTACAACACGGACATCATCAAACTGCACCCACACACTAACCTAATATCAGAAAAACACTGGCTTCCTTATTCTGTTCCTTACATAATATATTAGAGTTTATTATATTATTATCACTATATACACTATAAAATCAGAAATTAAAATATATTATACATATATTTAAGCTGAGGGGAAATCAACCATCTTAGGATTTTTTCAATAATTTATTTTACATAATACTTTTTTGTACAGTAAGTACGTAATGCTATAAGCCTATTTCTGTATCATGTCAGGTCTATCAAAAAAATAAATAATTACCGAATAAGTAAAGTTGTATTTTTTCATATAATCTATTCCAACTATTTGTTACTGCTTCTAAATCCTTTCCTTGTATTTCTACAGGTTTGGATTCATTGTGATTGAAATAAGAACAATGCAGAGTACGAAAACTAATCCTACATAATATTTGATATCGAAAAAGAATGTCTGTTTCAATTTTTTTATAGACTTACTCTTTTTGTTTTTTTTTTATAGAATTTTATTTTTTTAACTATTAAATTTTTTTTTAAATATGTAATATTTTCTGTGTTGGAGGATGGTACAAATATCAATTGTAAAAATACCTATATGATATATATTTTATGTCAACATAAACAGATCATTCATTAAGTACATTAAATATATTTTTTTTAATAATTGTAACTTTTAGTATTCCTTTTTAAAAACATTAACAATTAAGTATTTTAGAAACTATTATGTTTCGAATAAAACCTAAATGGATATAATATATATTATTTAACAAATGTTATTCAAACTATATAGAAACAGTTTTATTAAAGTATGACGCAAAGGCAATGTTATTTGTAAAAAACAGAACGTTCATGTTTCTAATAAACAACAGAGGCGGATAAAATATTTCGCTAGCAAAGAACAATTTTGGTTAGCGTTGTATGAAAAAATTGTCCAATATTTCAAATATGCCTGATATTACTAGGACCAAATAAGTCAAAATGTTAAACATAGTATTATACATAGCCTCAAGTCAGATATCATTGATGAATAATTTTCTTAAGTAGAAACTTAAAAAGAAAAAACAAAACAAAATATATAAGGCACAAAATGTACCAGGTGAGAGCTAATAATTTAAGTAAATAAGTAACTCCTCCTAAAATACAAAGTAGGTCCAATTAAATATCTGGTTATTAAAAGGTCACAATAATTTGATACTGAAATAACTAATTCACATTTGTTCCTATAATCATTTAATTGGGCAAAGTATTTATTTACTTACTCCCGCTAAAAATTGATCGTGTCCGTATATTAGTCTATATTTTAAGTAATACCATATTTAAAAAATATTATTCAAGCTTCATAGAAACAGTTGTATTATACTACGACGCAAATGGCAATGTTATTTGTATAATAACAGACCGTTCATGTTTCCAAAAAACACCAGAGACGGGTAAATTATATATCTACTAAAAAAACAACTTTGTTTAGCATTGTATAAAATATTTAAAATGTTTCCGATATTATTAGAACCAAATAAGTCAAAATGTTAAATATATTATTATACAGAGCCTCAAGTCAGAGATCATTGATGAATAAGTTTCTTAAAAAGAAACTCATTCATATAACAAAATATATAAGGCACTAAATGTACCTTGTGAGAGCTATAAATTTAAGTAAATAGGTAACTTGACCTAAAATACAAAGTATGTTCAACTAGTATGTCCAAAAGTATGTCTTTAATAAAAGGGTCACAATAAATTTGTAGTTGAAATAACTAATTCACATTTGTTCCTCTAATCATTTAGTTGGGCTAACTATTTATATATTTCTTCCTTCTAGAAATTTATCGTATTCTTTATTATCCCATGTTTTAAGTAGGAACAATAAGTATTTAATAATTATTAAAATACATATAGATATGCTAAGTATATGTGTGTTTAAATACTTAAAGTTTAAAAACTTTATGTCACTTTTAAAATTATAAAGTATTTTTAAATTATTTTATTAAATTAAATTTTTAGCTGAATAACTAAATGTATAGTTGACTGATATTTGTTTTGAATTTGTGAATTTATCTTATTCTTCTTACTGACTTAATAAAAAACCGTTACCGGCAATAGTGTGCCACAGTAACTAAAAAAAAAATAATATTTAATAAATGATGAATTAATTGCAGTTAACTGAAGTATTGAAAACTGGTGATCTTATAAATTATACCTTAGAATAAAACTGCTATAAATTTACTGAAAATTGAATACATCTCAACATGCGGCAATGTATTGATGAAATTGGTTTAGACTGATTGACTACATGAATTTAATATACCAAATTTTCGGTTGGCAGTAGTGTTGTTGCAGACCATAACAATTATCAATTTAAGTGGAGATAGTCCATATCAATTTTAACCATACTGAAAGCAAATGATTAAACAATTTAAACAAGTTTCTTAGATACTTAAATAACTATGTGGTAAATCACAGTAGATTCATTTAGAGGCCTCTATATATAGAATATACACGAGTGTAAATTCTATCGAAAACAACTCTATATTAAACGTAGGTACTGTAATAATCCCAATACTATTGTTTGTTATTATTAGTCTTATTATTATTGCCATATAGATGTTGTAATACTTTTACTTGTTTGTAGCCACGCGTGTTGGCCAATAGCCCAATCACGCGTTATCGTTATTGACTATTGTTATTATTATTGAGTAGTAGTAGGACTAACCATTGTTTAGTTTAATATAAAAGGGCATTAGTTATTAAGCTAGAGACCTCAGTACTTAATTGGTATACTCAGTGATCTAATTGATACTCTGTGTCACTATTATAAGTATTGTCTTGAGTTATTATTGTGTTTAAAAGTGTTAATTAAACATTACTATAAAACTTGTTTATTCTCTGTCTGAATTACCTTTCACATATCTTCTAAGTCTTATAAGTGTGCTGCTTAAATCTTTTGGTGCAGTACGTAAATTGGTGTCAGAAGTCGGATTTTTAGAGGAAGTCCAAGAGTCCTCAGTGATTCAACTGCAAGTGGAGACGTCCATCTACAGAAGAGTCAAGAATCCAGTTAAGGCAAAGAAGATAATAAGGCATCCAGCGTCAGAAGGAAAAAATCATGGATTATTTGTAAGTCAGCATGATATATCAAGTTTTGATAATTAGTAATTAATAATTCATATAAGACAATTGTTGGGGCATTATTTATGGTAATTGGATAATCCGTCAGCCCTGGAAGTTTAAAAGTTAACAAAAAAGTTAAAATTAAAAAAAAAAAAAAAAATTGGTTAACAGATAAATATTTTGGAATTATTTACTTTATCAGAAATAATTAACTATGCAAAAATAGGATTGATTCGTCCTAACATATTATCACCAAAAGAACTTTTGGAACAATTTAAAGATATAAAAATTTCTTTACCCAGTGGAACGGATTTGCCAATTGACTTAGGGTTAACAGGTATATATGAATTATTAAAATTATCGGAAATCACGATATACCACGCTGATGGTAGAATGGTGTTTTTAATCAAATTACCATTAACATATGAACAAGAACTAACATTATATAATATTGTACCTTTTCCTGTAAAAACTATTAATAATATTTTTGTCTATATTCAACCTAACTATAATTTTGTAGCAATAAGTAAAACACATGAATATTATAGTATTTTGAATGATCTAGATATTTTAAGATGTAAAAAATCAAAAACATTTATGTTGTGCCCTGAAACCAAGGCGATCCACCCACGTAAGAATAAAGTACCGTGCGAAGTACAGTTGTTCCAAAACTCAAAAGACTTACCAGAAAATTGTGAAATGATGTACTTCCAACTGGAAACAACGTTATTTCACAAATTGCAACTGAAGAACCAATGGCTGTACGCAACGACCGAAGAACCGCTTGTAATCGCTTGCGACGGGAAAAAGGAGTCCATCGCTCATACCATAAACGACGTTGGCGCCTTATCACTACCCGAAACATGCAAAGCATACGCATCGTACGATCTGTTGATACCGGCTGCATTGGGGATCACAAAAAACTATACAGACTTTGTGCCCACTACAAGTATGACAATTGACCTAACTTTATTTACTAATGAAAATGTAATTCCAGTAGTAGATGCAAGGCGAATTACAAACACTAATCAATTTAATGATTCACCGACCATTGGGAAGTCAGTTAAACAATTGAGAGAACAGTTCGACGAACAACTGCGAGCTAAACACCGTCGAATACAACCTATAATTAATTATGTCTTGGCAGCAGGCATAATATGTATAAGAATAGCGGGCTGCTCATGTTTCATTGTAATACGATGGAAAAAAACCAGAGTTGACACACAAGTGCCAACAAATCAAAACAACGAGTACGGTAATGAAGAAATACCGTTGGAACACCGATGGCCAGATGATTTCGAGCAGGGGTATTCATCCGCGTCGGTATGCGAGCCGAGCGTCGCAAATAATAGCACGCCGCTTCCTACGTGTCCAGATGGCAATTTGACAACACATGCTAAGATACGTTTGGAATACGGTTTCTAAAGGGAAAAATAAAAATGTATTGTTTATATTATATAACTTATTAGAATAGTTGTAAAATTTAAGACAAATTTTAATTTTTGGTATACATTTTTATCTTGTAGAGGGAAAGTGTTAATTAAACATTACTATAAAACTTGTTTATTCTCTGTCTGAATTACCTTTCACATATCTTCTAAGTCTTATAAGTGTGCTGCTTAAATCTTTTGGTGCAGTACAGTACTCTGAAATGTGTAAAATGACAATTATTTTGAAAACTAGTAGACATTATTCAATACTTGTTTGATGCACGATTGTAGTACATTTTTAATTTTGGGTTTAAATCTCTTTGTAAAGATATAAATTCTCCAAAATCGGGATGAGTTTTAAACTTTTAAAATTTTATATTATATAGATTGGGGGGAAGGGAATATTCTTGTTTGTAAGTTAACTCCAGAAGTCACAGATAAAAAAAAACTGATAAAGACATGTTGAAGTTATGAGTTAGGACTTTTGGGAAGTTTTAAGCAAATCGTTCTTGTTTGTATAAGCATAAATTAACTTTATCATGTTGTAATTTTTTTTTTTTTACAAGAACAAAATCAGTTAATCCTTAGCCATCAGAACAATATACATATCTGGATTTTTCTAAAACTATGTATTTGTACATGGTTTGAAATAATATATAATTGGCGATAAGTTCTAACAAGCTTATTTGATAGTACCCCATGAATAAGCATAATATTATGTATGGTATATTAAATTGGATAATTTAGTATCGCTTTTACAAACTGTGTTGCTGATAGTATAAAATTTCCTGCTCTTTGTTTTTTTCAAACCGATAAATTCGTACACAGTTAACCTTCAAATTTTTGTAGTACAACATGAAAACACGTTATTACTTGAACAATGCACGTGTAAAATATTTTTCTGCTCGTGTATTACAACTTAGATTGGAGGTTTTTGCCCTTCGGAATATGCCTTGTTATTTAGAAGCTAGCTTGATAAATCAGAAAACACAACTTAATAAATTGTTATCTAAGTAAATTGCGGCTCTTGTATGGCTATAATGATTTATCAATCTACCTTACAAATAACAAGGCATATTCCGAGGGACAGAGGTCTCTTAGTCAAAGTACAATCTAAGTTGTAACCCGGAAAAATATTTACATGTGAATTGTTCAAATAATATCGTGTTTTCGTTTTAAACTAAAAAAAATATAAAGCTTCTTGTGTTCAAATCTATCGGTTAAAACAAAAACCAAACCCAGCAAATACTATTATAAAGGCGATACCAAATTATCCAATTTAATACACTAATCATAATATGCTTCTTGAAGGGCATTAATAAATAAACTTGTTTTTACTTAACACCAAAAATAAATTACTTCAGACCATATAAGCCATGAAAAATACATAGGTTTATAAAAAATCCAGATTTGTGTAATATTCTACTAATTTAGAGTTATTATCGATAGAAAATACACGGGTGTAGAAGCCTACCAATAATGTCAAGGTGGAATTTCTTCGGCTACATTAAACCCGGTCTATGTATTAATTCTGATAGCCTAAGAACTCGATGTAAATTCAAAACGAAAAGTAAAATAACAAGTATCATCTTTCGCTTGAAGGAAACACATTGTAACATAAATATCTCTTGTGCTCTTTCCCTGCCCTCAACAAACTTACCACTACTATTTACTTACTTGTATAATTATAACTAATATATGTGTATAGTAATATTTGATTATTTACCATATAATTATTTAAATATCTAAGAAAGTTATTTAAATTTTTTAATAATTTGTTTTCAGTATGGTTAATATTAATATGGACTATCTCCACTTAAATTGATAATTGTTATTTTCTGCAACAACACTACTACCAACCGCAAATTTGGTATATTAAATTCAGAACTCGAAGTAAATTCTAAAAGAAAAGTAAAAAAATCAGTACCATCTTTCTCTTGAAGAAAACATATTGGAACAGGAATATGTCTTGTGCCTTTCCCTACCCAAAATTAACTTACTACTACTATTTACTTATACAACTTTCTTAGTGTGCTGGTTTATACTATGCTTGGTTTGAACCTACTGACCACAGATTCAAATCGAATTGTTTATTTGAGAGTAATTTTATCACTGTAACCTCCCCGTCCCTACAATTCCACTGTACTGGCTTTATTATACATATAGATTAGCTGATCAGTCAGACATCGTACCACAATATAACATAATGTTGAAAACAATGTGTACAATTACATAAAATGTATTATCTGCTCTCACATACTGCTCTGGCAACTAATTGTGTTTGAATAAAATATCGAAATAATCAAAAACTAGAAGAAAAATAAATTATAGACCATGGTAAATTCCTGCATATGAACTATCATCCTCAGCTATATATAGATACAGCGTGATCCACTTATCGTGTACTACTCTATCTCATTAAATATGAAATTAAAATTATTTTTTTCATATTTTTTTTATACAATGTGTCCTCAATTTTTCACAATTATTTTTTGGTTTTACCTCATCCCAACTTACTTTTTATTTTGTCAATTTTTGAAACTTAAAAGGTCACGTACATATTTGATTAACTTTTTAAATTGAGAATAATATACTAAAATTGTTGACTGGTCGATAACCAGTTTCAGATAACTATTTATTTTCACATACACACCTAGCATGAACGTAGATCATTTATATTTTCAAGGGAAGGCGGCTAAAGAAAATTTTGTGGGAGAGATATTTCTTTGGCCGTCCTCCCTTTAAAATACATAAATGTTCTATGTTCATGCTAAGTGTGAAAATCACTGTTCATTAAACGCTTCTATGCAAACCTGTCGATAGTAGGTTCAAACCAGTTTAAGCAAACCTGATTCTATTTTTCAGACTTAAATCCCTTTATGATATTTTTTTTGGTTTACCTATGTTTATTGGTAGCATTAAGTTAAAAGAATATTCCACAGAATTTTGGAACTAAAAAGACTATTTTTAAAAAGGTATAAAGCATTGTAATTTTATATTGAAAAATATGTAAATTTTTTTTTATGTGTTTCTTGGTTTTTGAAGGGAAGGGGGTGTTTTATTGATATTATTTTCTGTTTAAACGATTTCTGCTTTATAAAATTGCTACACGAAAAAATCAGTTTAGTGGCTTGGGTGATATCGTGAGAACAGACAAAAATAAAAAAAAATGTATGTATACAGTTGATTGCAACCGATCCCTACATCGTATTTTGTTATTGGATTTTTTTGTTAAGCATAGCTAGTGCAAACATTGGGCGATTGTATACACTGCACGGTATAGCTGAGTCTTGAACACAAAAACAACGGCTAACTTAACACAGAACCAAAATTTAACACTGAATACTATTCGACCTAAATTTAATTTTTAGCAAAAAAAAAAAAATATGTTTAATTCAATTTTCTTATACTTTTGATAAACATCACAAAGGCATAGCTCTGGGTAACATTTTTAAATTTGACAAAATTCTCATAGAGCTCTAAGAGTTTTTAACTGGCCTGAAGTTCCTAGAGCTCCCCCTCTCCCATTTAAGGAGCTGAAAGGTACATTTTTAGGAAAATATTTCAAAGGGGACACCTGAAATTTGCTCGCTTCGCTCCGTTATAATACAGCTCTTAACTTAAAATTGAAAATTATGTATGAGAAACGTTAACATTTTTAATAATACAAATCAACTAGTTTATAAAAAAAAATTAACAATATTGATACCATTTTACTTTTATTAGCCACCTTATCGATTATTTCATCCGAGTCTACACCGTTTAAAAACCCTATCTCGATATACATGACCCTACGACTCTCTAATAAATGACGAGGTGCTCCTTTGTATGGTTTTTACATATCTCAGTTTTGGGAACCATGATCATATCTTACTTGATTGTAGCGGTGCAACTAGATCTTCAGGTGTACTAGTGTAAAATAAAATTTTATGCCCTTATGACCTTGCCACTTTGAATTTATATCACTGTTTTTGGAAATATACCATTTAGACAATCGATTTCACATTACTTCTCTAAATTTAATTTTTATCTAGGTCCTAGGCTTACAAAAATATTTGAAGGCGTTGTCTGAAAGAATGGGGGTGCTATGCTTTTTAGATAGTACAAGGGAAAATTAGATATATTTATGAACTGTTGTATCATTTTTTTTTTTAAAATCATACAATTAAAATAAAGAAATATATTCAAACCAGTTCCCATCATTACACTTTTTGCATTTTCTTACAACTTTTATTCAACTTTTATGATAATTTATATAGTAATTACAACTTAATTTCAACTTTTATGATAGTTTATACAGTAATAAATCTAAAATTATAAGCTTTTAAATTGATTACTATTTCTTATGATTGTAAAGTTCCTCGCAAGTTCGTGGCCTTTGAGTACTTGTACACAAAAGGTTGAAGATGGTATTGAAGGTTTAAAAATGAAAAGAAACTCTCAAAGACAAAAATAAAGTAAGTATTTTGTAATTTCAACGTGTATAAGTTTAGTGTACAAAACAGTAATCGTGAATGTTATTGTTGCAGGTATCAAAATACGCAGCCAAAACACTTCTGAGGATCGCATGGCGAGGCGGCTCGTATTTACGTCAAATGGCCGTCCGATCGTCGTGGAAGGAGTCGTCCTTTGGCGGCTCGTTGACCTCTCCCAAGTGGTGCAATGGCCAATCCTCGAGTCCGGGTTGCGGGTGAATGGCTGAGCTGTTCATTGTTAATTGTGGAACATTGTCGGATAGTTGATTTATTAAAATGGCTTATTCGTGTGTTTTTACAATCTCTTTTTGTACAAAGTATATGATTTCTTATAGTGTATAAATAAATCGGTTTTTACAATTTATAATTGGAGTTTACAATTTATGCCATGGTTTTTACCCTTTGGCTAGGTACAGAGTACACGATTTCTTATAGTTGTATGAATACATTGGTTATTACAATTTATAATAGGATTTTACAATTTATTACGTTGTTTTACCCTTTGGGCTACAAAGTAGAGAAAAAACCCATTTAGGTCGTGCATTATTAACGTTCGAGGAGAAATCGGTTATTTAGTTAGTTGTAGCAACCCATTACACCTTCCTTCCAAAAAGGAGGTATATTGTACATCCGTAAACGATATACCTTCTTCATCATTGATTACGTGTTTGTGTATCATTACATAACATTGAAAATTACATTCGTTATAAAAGTTATACATTTGAGTACATAATGAATATAGTAGGTTAATGGTTAGTATTACATAAATTTTTTTTTTTTAAACATTTAAAATTATTGATTAGTATAGATTAGTATTTAACATCAATTACAATTTATATATCTATTATTATTTTTTTTTCATAATTTTACAATTACAATATATATCTTTTCATCAAGACACAATACAATATATATATAAGTTTTTTTTCAAAGTACAATTACAATATTTTTTTAAGTAATGAATTACAATATTTTTTTTTTAAAGTACAATTACAATTTATTACCATAGATAATATCTTCAGTTAATTTAGAATCTATAACAAAAGGAACTTTACCATTTTTAATGATTGACCGTGTCACAATCTTATTAATTATTATTAATCATAATCTATTTGACGCTGGTGTGTGTCCTTGAGCTCGGTGTGAGAAAAGACAAGTCCTGCCTTCTCTTGAACTATTGCGGAACAAAACACTTTTGTCTTCATTAAACGAGGTACGAGCAATTTATTTTATCCGAGGAAAGCCAGACTCGACCAAGACAGGGCCATACCAGTTCGGTGTGAAGAGAGACAAATCCTGTCTCCCTTAGAACTTTTTAGGCACAGCCTAGTCTATGGTCTCGTCTACGGTGTAATCCATGTTGGGTAGCACCCCCGTGATTTGTGATACTAGAAAATCTTTATCTTGGATGGCTATGACAATTGCCATGCTGGTATTGTATGGTCTTAGCTTATTAAAACGATCCCTAAATGCAGCCTTAAATTGGGTTTCAGTACGTTTGAGGAAACTATCGGAAAAATCAATGGTATTTGCCTCTACCAATATGTCCCAAAGTGTGCGCCTCATTTTATGTATAGTACAGTTTTCAAATGCTATTCTTAACACATTAGTGAAGTAATTTACTTTATCTGATGTATTTTTATATTCAAAAACCGAATCTAATAAGTTGTCCCCATCTATTGCGGAGATAACAAGTGCCATTGAAATGTTATATGGCCGTAAGGGTCCATAAAGTTCCCTCATTAATTTTGTAATATCTTTTTCGACGCTTTTTAAATAATAGTCATCAAATTTTATAATTAGATTTGAGTTTACTTCAGCTATTATTGTATGTAATGTATGTTTGGGCGCTAAAGGGTTGGTACAATTGTTTAAAGCAAGTTTTATTACTCGTTTCAAAAAGATTATCCGGGGATTGCTCGTACTCATTGTAATGTCTAATGTATTAATTCTAATGTAAGTAGGAAAGATTTCCATTACCTAAAACATTAAAACATATATTTTTAGAATCAAATGTTAGTGATACTTATATAATTACTTAATTCTATGTTAGTCACTATACTACAGTCTTTTTTTTGTTTTTTCTCTTATTGTTTTTCTTTTTTCTTAACCTAGGCATATCTTTAATTAAACGGTAAAATTTTATGGGTCTTAATCTATTAATTATATAATTTAAAACACAGCGGGAAGCAATTGTGTCAAAAATAGGATTATGATAGTTCATGTGGGGGGGGTGTGTTTCTATACACGTTAACTCGTGGGCTTCCCGTAAGTTCAAATCTCTTCCCCCCTTCCTTACTTCCCCCAAGAACTCATCGTAATATATCTTCCCGGTATCCATGTTTATAAGTTTTAAATGGAACCGCCCGTCATTGTTATTATCCCAGGCGGTCATATTTAGATATTTGTAGATATTAGTCACTCCAAACTGTTTCAATATTTTATAATCATGGCTACCGTTCCAAAATACCACGATAGGCTTTCGTGATCCTTTATGCAAATATTTTGTAATGGAGGGTAACGTCATTGTTGAGGGTTCTGTTTGACACAACCCCTTCTTCAACTCATTTAATAATGAGTCGAACGCTGGTTTGGTAGCTTTAAATCTATTACACTGCCTTATTAATGACTTGAGTTCCTTTTGACTAGCTGCTCTAGGCGCACAATGGGTGGTTACTACTACGGGAAATCCCGATAGTTTCACAGGAATGTTGTTTTTGTGCGTCGACAGCAAACACCCCGACACAGCGATGTACTCACTGTGTGCTTTTGGTAAGAACTCAAAGTCAGCAACAATGATTTTTACGTTGGCACTAAAACAGGTTTTATTACATTATTACAGATATTATACGTGCATTGATCGTCCTTCACCGTGGTTATTTTAATATTTAAATTACTATGCTAGACTTATAAAACTACTTTCTATCTGATTTATTACTAATATTTTACATGGGTATTTCCTCGTCGGCGTGCACAGCTGGCCCGATCCTATTGGCTCGTGCTCGCCTTAAGCGATTATACTGTAATATATCGTTTATATATAGTACTACTAAAATTATCATTAAGTTAGCTACGCTGAGACCTAATAAAACGTATTCATAAATACTTTGTATAAATGGTACATGAAAAATATCGGCTTCTGCTTCGAGCTGTCTTGTTGACTTCCCGTTAGTTAAAAGATCACTAATTGAACGAGCTTGTGTGTGAAAGGCATTTAAAAAGTGGTTATTAAACCTTGAACTCATATATGTTGGTTCAGGCATAGAGAAGTTAGCGATAAAATCATTGTATCCTTCAGAAATAATTTCTTTTCCCGGTATTAATACATCTTGATCGCTATAGGCTCTACAGGAAGCATTTAAACTTAGTATCCCATTATTTTCTAATTGTATTCGATCTGCGGGACGTTCTCCGCAAGCGATGAAAATGGTCTCACCAGATGAAATATACAACCATTTATTTTTATTTATAAATTTATAAAATATTGTACTAGTTATCCTGTTGTAAAGGATTTTACAACTACTAGGTACTGTTCTTTGTTGTTTCAATAGTAAAAGCTCACAAACTTGCAAATTGCTGTAAGCATGGAGTGGATATAATTCATTACATAATAAGAAATTTGAGCTTCTTTTACAGTTTAGCTGATCAATTTTTTCGAATGTCGAATATCGTTCATGATTGTTTGTTACAGCTATATAGTGAAATTTTGGTTTGATATACATACAAGTCTGGTTATTACAAAATGGCAAAGGAACGATGTGGTACAAAAGTAGCCGTTCCCTTAAAACTACAGGTAAGTTTATCTTAAATACAATTTTTCCATCGGCATAATAAATGATAATTTGTGATAATTTAATTGTTTCAGCTATGTGGTCAATACTAGTATCAAATGGAAGTTGAGTGTTTGGTCCTAATTGGTTTGCGATAACGACTAGTTGTGTTTGGAGTTCCTCAATACTTATTAGGCTAGAATGAAGCTGACCTAATCGTGCTAATTGTAGTATTTCAAATATGAGATTAGATTCGTATATGTATTGGGATAATAACAATTCAATTTCGTCTACATTTCCTAGACGAAATAGCTCCATCATACCGGTGGTAAAGACATCGACTGGAGGTTTTATTTGTGGTGGCAAAGTTTGACCAGGTTTGACACTCTGTGATATTTTAAATACTCTAGTATTTTGCGGTAAAGCAGTTTCGCCCCCATCTAGGTAACTTTTAATGAGTGATTCAGATTTTTCCAAGCAAATGTCGCTACAGAGCCCAAAGATAGTTTTTGCCGTTTTGACTAGGGCACCCCATGGAATAGAACGTCTAGACTTAGAATAGCCTACAGATTTCAAACTTAAGCCTATTTTTCGCCCGACTTCCTCGCGAATAAAATCTATTTTATCTGCTATAAAAGTACATCGTTGTGATAAGGTTTTATCATTGGTAGTAACATTGTTTACAGAATTCCATTCAAATGTTCGATTATCATAGTTTTTACAATATTCCCTTAACTCGGCGATACGTATTTTTAATTGATCTGCATTAGAATTATAATAACTTAAATCTAGATATGCTGTAAGGTCGAAAGCTGTTTGTTGAACTCTCATCTCACCCAAACTTTCGTAAAGTAACCCCGCAGTGGTTAACAATCTGTCATCTTGATAAGGCGTGGTTGACTTAACAAGCCGTATGGTAATTAGTAGCGGTAGTGTTCTGAAATTTAACCGTATTCTTTTATTATTAAAGTGGTTAAAACAAAATTATGAACCAATTAGTAAAAATAATTGATCTACTCTTTTCCCGTTTGTCAAAGTTATTGAAACGAAGTGGTATAACAATGGGTTGGGAGACACTTTTAATATACGCTTGTTTTAAATTATATAAAAATATCATAATTGTTTTGGAACCGTAATCTCGACAATAAGTTGTTTTGTAAGGTACCCATTATACAGAAAATATCAAACGGTTATTATATTGGAATGTTACCGTTCATGGTCAGCCCATGTTATTCGTTTTACACGGCTAAAACTAGTTATTGTGATGTAACGTATGTATCTTAAAACGATCTTTAGGTAACATCACAACGTGGCAACGCTGTACAACCCCACAGGAATGTGGTTTCAGTGTCGACCTTGCGTTGTTCCATCGGATTTACCTGTGTCGAGCAGGTGATTAAAATAATGCCGAAACAAACTGAACAGACCTACACAGGTTTTTTGGTTGTTGGCCACTGCTTAGTATATAGTTGGCCATATTCGTGTATCGTTGTCGGAATTTTATAAAACGTTTTGTGTCGATTAAACAAAAATGTTCATTATTTTTTTTCTTTTTAACTTAATATTGTTAGCGTTAATTTAAGTTTAATTTCTGAAATAATTAATACATATTTTCTTTTTAACGTTAATGTAATTGCATAATATAAAATAACTCATATTTAAAATATGCGTCTGGCGTCATTACGTTATTATTATTCTTTTTCTTTATTACTTTTTTTTTGAATAAAAATAAATCATAGACCTACTCGGGGAGAAAAATCGCACACCTAATTCCGGCTTTACTAAGAAAATTGTTTTAAGAGTTTATAATTACATTCATCATAGAGCTTCACCTATAATACAGGTTAGTAAAAGCTATTTTATTTATGTGCAGTGTTTTAGTGAACTAAAAGTGTTTTTTTTTTTTTTTTTTTTTGTTTATTAAAATTAACTTGATTAAAAGGTGTAACAGTATAAAAATGTGACAGTCTTAGTATTACTCTTCCTCATCGGAACTAGGACTGAAATATTTTTTTACATTATTTATATGAACAGTCACGTGTTTGTTGCCCCTTAATATCTGTACGTTGTGAGATCCAATCACTTCTGTGACCTTGTATGGTCCCTTCCAAAGTGGAGCTAATTTATTTCTTTGAGTATGGTCTAATAACAAAACGTCGTCTCCCACCTCTAATTCGATTGGATTAATTTTCTTATCATAGCGTTCCTTTGACTCTACTTTTTTCTTTATTAAATTTTCCCTAGCTATTTCGTGAGCTACTTGCATACGCTGCTTTAAATCAAAATAGTAATCATCATAATTATAACGAGGTTCTGGTTCGCGTTGTAATTTAAAAGGTATTTCTATGGCTCTGCCATATACCAATTGATAAGGGCTATAGTTAGTCGACGTATGCACAGTATTATTGTAAACAAAGATAGCGTACATTATATTTTTATCCCAATCATTTAAGTTCTTATTTGAATAAGCACGCAGATATTCAGCTAAGTTCCTATGGAGTCTCTCCACCGAGCCAAGGCTCATGGCGTGATTAGCCGAAGATTGAGCTTTATCTATATTTAGTAATTTACATACATCTTTAAAAGTTTTTGATAAGAAATCCGTTCCTTGATCAGTTAAAATTCGTTCTGGGAGTCCATGTAAACACACAAAATGTATTACAAGTGCTTCTGCGACCGTATTAGCTTTGTGGTCGGGTAGGGGAATTGCCAAGGCAAATTTAGTAAGGTCGTCTTTGATCGATAAAAGATAACTGTTTCCTAAGTCAGTGGTTCGCAGTGGGCCAACTATATCTAATTGAATGGTCTGGAAAGCTCGTGAACTTGTACTAGTAATAGCGAGAGGTTGTTTAACGTGGTGGTTCGATATTTTGTTGCGCTGGCAAGAATCGCATTTTTTAATATATTCTTTTACCTCTTTCTTAAGCCCCTTCCAGCTAAAGTATTGCTGTATTTTTTTAAGTGTTTGACTTACGCCTGAATGACCGCCGGCAAGCTTTGAGTCGTGATATTGCGCAAAAATAGTACGTTTTTCTTCCGGTGTAAACTCTACGCGTGAACAAATAATAATTACTATGTCGGTATCACGGAAAACATACCGTATCATTGACCTTACGTGTGACCAGTCTAAATCGTCGTCATGACCTAATTTATTCATGGCTAGTTTGTTCAAGTTGTTTTCTTCACAGAATTGCCGCAATGCTACTAACGTTAGAAACAGGTTTTCACACGTCGTTACCTGCTGATCGCGTGTCTTCGTTATTAAGAATATAATGTATCGGTCGTTATTTTTTATGAAAGTCGTCCCACCAATATCGCCTGCTTGTACGTTTTGGTCGGCTCCGAATTTTTGTTTTAACTGATAGTTAATACCGGTTCTAAAATTAAATTGCTTCGCGATCTCGGACACTATGTGATATTCGTCGGGTACGTCTATTAGTTCTCCCGTTACTTCAGATACATTTTTATTAGTAATCAGCTGTGTTTCGAATTTCTCAAGGAAAACTGGGTACGTTAATTCTTTGACTTCTGTAATACTATATACTCGGCTTAGCGCGTCTACGTTCGAGTTTTGTACCCCGGTTTATAACGTATTTCATAATCGTATTCTTCTAATAATATTCGCCAACGGGCTAATTTTGATAAAGGGTCTTTTAAGTTAAAGAGCCACTGCAAAGCTCTGTGGTCTGAATATATTGTGAACTTTCGTCCATAGAGATAAGGCCTGAACGTTTTTACCCCAAATACTATTGCTAAACATTCGAGTTCGGTTGTTGAGTAATTACTCTCACTTTTATTTAAAGTCCTAGAGGCATATGCTATAGGTTTTTCTTCTTTAGGTTCCCCCTGTGACAATATGGCTGCCAACCCCTTTAAACTAGCATCCGTAGTCAATATAAAAGGCCTAGTAAAATCTGGGTATTGCAAAACGGGTTCTGAACATAGTGCATTTTTTAGTGTATTAAATGCTTCCTGACAACTATCTGTCCATACGAATTTTACCCCCTTTCTTAATAGATTAGTTAATGGTTTCGCAATACTACTATAATTATCAATAAATTTTCTATAAAAACCTGAGAGACCAAGAAAGCTTTTAATGTCTTTTGGTGTTCTAGGGACAGGAAAATTTAAAACCGCCTGGACTTTCGATTTGTCCGGACGAATACCGTCAGCTGAAACAACGTGCCCTAGGAAAACACATTCCCTTTGAATAAAATGACATTTATCTGGTTGAATCTTTAAATTATGCTGTCTTAACCGATCGAAAACGTCACGTAACTTAGAGTTATGCTCACTAAGCGTGCTTGAATACACGATGACGTCATCCATGTACAGTAGTGCTTTAAGTCCTATTAGTCCTGATAGTACTGTAGCCATAAGACGTGAAAAGGTCAAAGGGCTTCCTTTAAGCCCCATAACTGCACGATTGAAAATCATATGACGAGCTCCGTGTCTGGAGTTCATTACGGTGAATCCAGTGAGTTCCCGTGACGCTTCTGATAAGGGAATTTGATAAAACCCCGATGCTAAATCTATGACGCTAAAAATCTGACTTCGACCTAATTGGTCAAGTATCTCGGTAATATTAGGTATCGGATAAAATTCATCTAATGTAACAGCGTTTAACCCCCGAAAATCAACTACTATACGGTACTTTTGAATCCCACTAGCGTCTAACTTTTTCTTTACTAACAAAAGTGGTGAATTCCAAGGAGAGAAGCTTTCCTGTATTATCCCGTCCTTTTCCATTTGCGATACCTGTCTACTTATTTCTTCTTGCTGCGCGAAAGGCAACCTATATGGCCTTAAGTACACGGGCTTTTGATCCGGTTTTATTCTAATTTCGTGTTCTATTGTATTAGTACAAGATAATTTATCTCCCTCTAAATAAAATATATCTGAAAAATCCCCACATATTTCTAGAATAGATTCTTTTTCTTCAGCGTTCATATGATCGCTCCTAATTAATGTTTTAATCTTATTGACCCTGTCTTCTTCGTTATTTTCTACATTAATATTATAAATACTATAATTGTTTTGTCCTTCGTAAGTTATTTTACTTAAATCGTGACTACTTAAACGTGACTCGGTTTCTGCGATATTTAATAGTCCTACTATAAACCCACCGTCCTTGACAAGAGAAATCGCGCTGCTACAATATACGTCTTTAATTAATTCCTGTTTATGCACTAATATCTCCTGCCCGTCCAGATCAGTGATTGGTACCGTTATGACCGTCTCTGACCTCGGTTGTAGTATTACATCATTATTCTTGGCTACCTGCCCATTTCCCGTATCGTTTAGTTTCATGTTACCTATGTTTTTTATTACCCTGTCATCTAAATGTAATTTATTACATATATTTTTTACCAATTCATTTACATTTATAACATTATGAGCCCCGTCTATATCGACTAAATCCTTGTTCGGTGACCCAATACATTCCAATGTCGTGTTTTCTACATTTATTTCCCCTGCGTCATTCGCATTTAAACCTATTTTACTACATTTGTCATTTATTTCATCATAACTAATATTCATATCCTTTTCGTTTCTACCTATGGCAGGGTGTTCAATAATATTCGCCGCTTGATGCGAACATGATACACTCTGACGTAACCCATTATCATTATAATTATTTTTTCCAATTTTTTCTGCTAAGGGGAATTCAACTATATCCTCACTTAATCTATTCCTACTGGCTATATTCCCATCAACTACATTTTCATTAATTATACTCCCATTGACTAGTGTATACACTCATCAATTATTTGCTCCCCGCTAACCATTAAAATACTCTTAGTATCTGTTTCACCTAACATATTTTCCCCAATTACATTGCTATCCATTTTCAAGCTTTCTTCACCTAATACTTTATTATTCCCAACTATACCTAATTCTTTTTCATTTTTTAAAATATCATTTTTCCCATTTTGCTTACCATTTCTACTTAAAACATCATCATCATCATCATTATCATTTATCAAAAGAACATTATTACCCATATCTATCACCGTGTGATTTTCAGTAAGGAATTTTTCCCCCAAAATACCATCTTCCTGCATTATACAATTGTTACCTACTAAATTAAATTCTGTGTATATTTCCTTATTATTAATTATTATCGGAATAACTATAGTACCATAAGTTGGTATAATTTTTTCATGAATTCCCTTAAGATAGACTTTATTTAATTCGTTAACCATAATATCATCTTTTACCGTGCTAATTTTTAAAATATTAATCTGAGAGCCAGTATCGACTAGCAATTGAAAATTATCGTTTTTGCTAGCGTTACTATTACAAAAAATATGTTTATTAATCATTGTCGTTCGAGTGATTCTGAAACAGTCTGCGATTCCACGGCTATTTGTCTGACGACGCGCGCCCCGTGGTTCGCGGTCGGTTCTAGAAAATTTTCTGTTTTAATCGCGGCGCCTCCCATATTTGCACGTTTCGCGTCATTTTCCCTTTTATAGCAAACAGACTCCCCGTGCCCGATTTTGCCACAATAATTACAAACCATGGGACCCGCATTATTCGAATTAAAATTTCCCGATTGATAATTAGTATTTTGCCTATTTTGCTGAGGCGGAGGTCTATTATTATCATTGCCATTGTTAGTGTTTAATCTACAATTATAGGATAAATGACCTACTTGATTGCAAATCCTGCAACGTCTATTATCTACATTAGGACGATTACCATTAAAATTGTTACCCCGATTATTATTATTATTGCCGTTATTCCTTGGTGACTGAAAACTCCTATTCCCGTTGTTGTTTTGACCCGTATTAAAATTATTCCCTGAGTTTTGCGATTTAAACATATCCTGTACCCCTCTGTAAGTGATTAAGTCCTTTTCAGCTAGGACTGCGGTTTGCATAGCACCATCAAGTGTAAGAGGATTTTTAGTTTTAACTTCAAATTTAAGTTGATCATTTAACCCATTAATATAACTAACCAGAGCCTGTGTTTTTACATTTTCGTTTATAATTTTCGCGTCTTCCTTCGATTTTCCTGCAGCTAAAGCGTTACATAATTTTTGATAAACTTCATCTACCCGTTCATTATAACTATTAACTGTTTCATTTTTGTTCATTCTTATTATATTTAATTGAATTTGTAAGTTAGCCGCTGCAAAAGGTGTTTCAAACGCGTCAAGCAATGATTTTTTCAACTCCTCCCAAGATGCCAAAGTTTTATATTTAGTACAGTTAAACGCACGGCCCGTAAGCTTGGTGCTTATAACCATTTTTAACAAAAGCGGTATTTGATCGGCACTAACTGAATTAATTATTGCCTCACATGCATTTAAAAATTGATAAATATCCGTTTCACCGGAATATTTAGGAGTTAAATGTAACGCGTCAGTTAAACTTAACGTGGGAGTTGAAGACATCATTGATTGATTAGTTTCTATTTCTGGTGTATTAGCCGTAGCTGTTGTGTTAATTTCTTTTACCTTAGATTTTGTTTTCCTAACTGGTTGTAGTTCAACATGCACTACACCTCGTGTACTCCTAGTGAGTCGCCTATCTGCTTCCCTAAACGTTCTGTTTAAAAGGTCTATCGGGTCAGTTTCAGATTCCTGATTAATAATAATAGAACTACCGTTACTTTCGTCTAAATTAATCAAATTAATTTCATCAGATTCTAACGTAACTTCAGATAAATCTAATTCTACCTTAACGTGAGAAGTGCCTAACTGCTTATTATTACTCATACAATCAACTTAATTAACTTATCTTATATTCTTATATTATAGATTACTCACAATAGAGCGTTCATGATGAGTCGTCTGGTCGTGTCAAAAAGCGTTGAAGATCAAGAAGGCAGGAACTCTTCAATTGGTCTTCGGTGTGATGTTGAAATCAGTCCCGCTTTTGACAATCGTACCGCATCTGCGCCAGTGTAAAGTTCCTCGCAAGTTCGTGGCCTTTGAGTACTTGTACACAAAAGGTTGAAGATGGTATTGAAGGTTTAAAAATGAAAAGAAACTCTCAAAGACAAAAATAAAGTAAGTATTTTGTAATTTCAACGTGTATAAGTTTAGTGTACAAAACAGTAATCGTGAATGTTATTGTTGCAGGTATCAAAATACGCAGCCAAAACACTTCTGAGGATCGCATGGCGAGGCGGCTCGTATTTACGTCAAATGGCCGTCCGATCGTCGTGGAAGGAGTCGTCCTTTGGCGGCTCGTTGACCTCTCCCAAGTGGTGCAATGGCCAATCCTCGAGTCCGGGTTGCGGGTGAATGGCTGAGCTGTTCATTGTTAATT
>NW_026095972.1:0-3979 GCF_023614345.1 Adelges cooleyi
GTAATAAAACAATTTTGTCATTTTAAAAGGACCATTTAATGGTATTAATTAGTGATGGCAGTGTATTAGATAGTAGATACTTTTAAATGGCAATGTCGTACTAAAACAGAAAGTCGTACAAAGAAAAAAGTAGTTTGCAACTACAGGTAAAAATAAGCAATATTTCGTTTTAAATTTAATTTGTATTATTTATAAAAGTGCTTCATTGCGTAAGTCGACGTTCTTTTACCAGTTCTGCTTACCTTTAATTTCCATTTGTGGTTTTGTGAACCTATGGTCGATAAATTGTCCATCAAGCGTTATTCAAATGCAACTTCGATTGGCCAATCAAACTGTTGTGGATTGGGGATCGGTCTGTAGGGAAGTAACGTTTGATGCGATGATCTAAACAAAACTCAATTGGGAGGTATTGGTAAAACGGTGTAGATCGATGAGTCGAAATTCGGTCGCCGTAAATACCATCACAGAGTAGAAGGCCAATGGGTTTTCAGTGGAATTGAACATGAAAGCGGTCAATGTTTTCTCGTCCCAGTTGAAAACCGTAATGCCGATACGCTCGTATTAATTTATTTCGGAATAAATAAAACCAGGCGACGGGCACTACAATAATTTCGGATTGTTAGAAGGTATTTATTTTATTTAGTAAACAAATAATAAAAGAACCAGCGGCGTATTATTGTTATTATTATTATTGCAATTAGGCGTACGACAGACTGGGCGAATACGGGTACAATCACCTTACTGTGAACCACAGCATTAATTTTAAAGACCCCGAGACCGGTGCACACACAAATGCAATTGAATCGACTTGGCGTCACGCGAAGACGTCTTTACCGGCGTATAAAAGAACAAACGATTTTTATGGTGGGTACTTGCGTCTACTTAGCAAAATACATGTTTTTAAAACAATGTAGAACAAAAACCCTTGACCCCACCATAGCATTCTTTGGGTATGACGGCGCTCTCTACAACCTCGAAAGAAATGTCGAATTGGAAAAAGAAGACGACGACAACGAAAATGGAGAAAAATATGAAAATTATTTTTGAAATTAATTTTTTACCAATAATAAAATATAGTATAAATATATAATAATATAATATATAATATTCTACTTGATATAACTTAAAATTCCGATCGGGTCTGTACGACTTTCATTTTGAACAACAATAATTAATGCGACCACCATCATGGTAGCCACTATAGTCCAGTGTAGGTATATTTCTGTTGAATATATATGATTTAGCTAAAATAGTGCAAGACAAAATATCTTTATTATACTAAAGTTTCCAAAATAGTTTATACCTTTCTAGTGAATAACATTTTTTTAAAGGCAAGGTACCTATTTTTAATAAAGTATATTTACTGTAACATACTTAAACAATTTACAATCGTTTTTTAACAATAGTGACATGAAAATAAATTCTGTTTGACCTATGAATAAAAATAACTTTTTTTTCAGAAAGGATCCAAAAGTGTCACAAGAATATCCAATTTCTTTCAAATTCAAAATAATCAATTGTCAAATTGTGTACCTATATAATTTTTCAAAAACCAAAATGATATATTTCACTACATAATAAACTTTTACTATTTGGTTAATTTTGAAATGTTATGTTTTTCGTTAATTACACTTAGATATTTTGACTGAACACCACAGATTTATTTACTTGTTTTGGATAGCAATTTTTGTGTTAAAGAGAATAATATAATGGAAACATAAAACATTACTATAGGGTCGCGTTAACTAACTTGAATCAGGATTTGTTCTGAAGCGTTTGCGAACTGAAAATCAAACGAAGCAAATACTATTAAATTTAAAATGTCGATAGTGTTCAAGAAATGTGTATAAATAGCAATAATTGCAATCAAAAGAATTAGGATTAGAGGAAAGAAAAACGAAAGAAGGAAGAATTTAGCATGATTACAGTCACCGAAGCGTTGACCGAGCTCATTCACAAATCTAAAACAAAAATCAATGCAAACTAATCACAAAAAAAAATGGCTGGGGATGATAAAATCACTTTAAAAAAACAAAGCACAGTCCGAACAACTGACTTATTACTACTAATCATTTATGTATCATACTTTTTTATTGTGCTCTCGGTTAAGACTCTACCTACTGGTTTAAACCTATCCACATATTCGCATAGAAACGTTTTTCTAAAAGTGATTTTATCACTTTCACTTAATAATTTCTGTAAACCTGTGACCTCCCGTCCCCACTATGCCCCGATTCCACTCATATACTGGCTTTTTATTGTTTATTTTTTAGCTACTAATAATGATAAATTAAAATTATCGATAGACAATAGTTAATAATATAATAATTAGGTTTAATGAAGGTATCATAATATAGATTATTGGTATCTATACATATCGATGGTCATACTACACCTACAGAATAACCAGAAGGGAAGTTGTAAACAAATTACATGGGCCTTATGGGCCACTGAAGGCGGCCGATTGCCTGATATCGTATTCGCGGCTGGGAGACAGATACTATAAAGTAGAGGTCTCAGTCAAGTACGTGAAAGCGAACATTCGTGTATTCGTGTAACGAATACACGAATGTTTTATTCGAACACGTACGAATTTTCGTGAAAACGGGTATTCGACTAACGAATGTACGGATATAGTGAATTGTTCACATGGTTACGCCATAGCACACACAAGTCTAGAATATAAGTAAAAAAAATCGGTAAAAATTTATATCTTTCTAATTTTACTTTGAAATACTTCATAGTAAATTAACTTATACATTTTCAGGGTTGCAAAATTCAAATGTAATGCCTATGTTAAAATTTACTTCTCATTTAGAGGGGTTAAGGGTGTTTTTTAAAAGAGTACAGAGTTAATAATTATATTGCCAAAAGGGGCACCTTTCATGTACACTTTTTATCAATAATAATTTTTATTATCAAGATATTATTTAAGACTAGTTATCGATAAAACAAAATTGTAAGTACCTAGGGACCAAACTATTGGAGATGTCTTCAAAAATATATGTTATACTTTTAGGATGATTAAAAAAACAGGGAGAGATTCGACCCCCAAAATCCCCCCCCCCCCAAAGATAGCTTTATAAAATGTAAAATAAAATATAATGTATTATAAATGTAACCAATAATGTTTAATAATAATAAAGCTTTCATAGTTTTTGTAAATTTGTTTTTATATTCATATTTTCTTGCAATCGTTGAATTTTGCATTTTATAACAATTTATAAATTTGTCTTTATTTTAGGAAAAATGTTTTTTTATTGTGTAAATAATTTTTGTCACCCATTATTACATTCAAATATTTCTGTCAGGGAATGCAAATTTGTAATGAATTTGGTTTATTTAGAGGATTAAGACGATAATTGTAGATTCAAATCTTAATTATATCACTAATTGATATTTAAACTACCTTTATTAGCAGGTATTAGCATTTAATCTCAATATTTTTAATATTCACATTAATTATAAATCGTATAACATATGTTTCCATTGGCCCAGTGAGATTTTAGGAGTTCTTTAATTTTAAGTTGATTTTAATACTAAGAGATTCTTAGTTGAAAATTATTATTTTTTTTTTTTATTATTAACGAAAAAATGTAACAGTATATCCAATTAAACCTTGTATCACAATCTATAAATTTATGTAAATCACTTACCTTATGTATTTAATAAGGCTAAATCAAAGACAACCTACGTAAATAATCAATTCTATATTAAATAAGTGTACTCGGAATTTATAAAACAATAATAAGTAAATGGCGATTAAGTTACAAATATACAATTACACGAATATACTAATATACGAAAACACGAATATACGAATGTACAAATACACGAATACACGAAAACACGAAAACACGAATGTACATATACACGAATACACGAAAACACGAATACACGAACTATATGAACTTAAACACGAACTATTCAAAAGTTCGAATACACGTATTTTCGTGTACACGTGAAATAAGAAGCTCTA
>NW_026095973.1:0-3072 GCF_023614345.1 Adelges cooleyi
TGCTCAAATTGCTGTTGCCCGATTCTAGGTTATTTGTTTATCTACACGCTATTAGCGTTAGAAACAATTCTTCTTCTGTTAACAGCCCAAAGGCTGGTTGGCAGTAATTTTCCACTCCTAACGCTTCTCCGCTCTACTATTTTAGTTCACAATACGATCTGCAGGCCATATCTCTTACTATTTAACTAATGTAGTCCAGTGGTGGTCGTTCTCTGCTATTATTCCCCTCAATGGCAACTTCTATTATTTTACTTAATAGACTGTTATGGCACAGTTTGTGTCCAATTGACTTGGCTCTTCTTGTTTTTAAGGTCTTCAGAAAGCTTTTTGTTTCTCCGGCTCTTCGATATACTTCTTCATTTGTTTTGTGTTCTTTCCAGTCTATTCTAAGCAGCCTCCTGTAACACCATGTCTTAAATGCTAGGCGTTTTTTTTTCTTCTATTTTACTTATGGTTCATGTTTCACTCCCATACAGTACTACGCTCCAAAAATAAACCTTTAGTAGGGTTTTTCTTACGTTTATGTCAATATTTCTAGGTATAAACATATTTTTCTTGCTCCGAAATATACATTTAGCTTGGTTTATTTATCTCCCTGGTACTACGGCCGTCTTCGGTTATCTTATTTTCCAGATATTTGTATTCCAGATATTTGATATTTTACTTGCTCTAGTTTGATGCCATCTAGTGTTATTTGACTTTGGGTTCCTTCAATACGGCTACAATCAAAGACTTCGGTTTTTGCTTTGTTTATTTTAATATTGTATTAATTTTTCATTGTTACATTCATTATTTCTAAGATAGTCTGTAGGTCTTCTATATTGTCTGTTATTACCGCTATGCCACCTGCAAATCTTAGCATACCTATTCTTTCTCTATTTATTCTTATCCCTACTGCAATTTCTTCCCTTGCATTATTTATCGCTTCTTGTACATTTAGGTTAAAAAGGGATGGAGACAGTGTGCAGCCCTGTCTTACTCCTTTCCTAAATGTTGCTTCTTCCTGGCTATTTACATATTGTCCTACTCCTGTTTCTTGTTCGTACAAGCTTTTGATTATCCTTCTATCCTTATATGTAGCTCCACCTTACTACAAGAATTTAAATATCGTTTTCCATTTCACATTACTAAAGGATTTTTCTAGATCCACGAAAGCTGTAAAGGTTTTTTTTTCTTTTTTTATTCTACTTTTTAGTAACTTGTCTTAGTGCCAAAATAGCTTCCCTACTGCCTTTTCCTCTCATAAAGCCATATAATTTTTGGTCCTCAGTAAGCAGTCTTTCTATTACCTGTTTTATTCTTTTAACACAATACAAGTGAGGATTTTTGACGCATGGGATATTAAACTTGATTAATTATATTCAAAAACCAATTTTTGAGAGCATTATGTCGACCGATGTAGGTATGAAAGGAAGAAGGAATAAGTTCAGGCAAAATAAAAATTAAATATATCAATTACACTTTATTTTCATACATACATTTCGATTAAAATGGGCAAAATTTTGCTACAAAATGCCTTGCAGAAAAAAATGAATAAATTACCGGGAAACTAATTCCCGAAAGTATAGTTGTAATGTATTTTATAAAAACCTCCGCATAATAATTACTTATTTTGACCAAGTTCCGCGTGTTTTCAGTGAATAAGTGTATTCCATTTTCCGAAGCAATACTTTGAATATTTTTTATTGTCAATTCAACGGATATTCTACTTTCTACTTTGACGTCATTAGAATGGCAAAGATATTCTAACAAATTCTTGCTGGTTTTTAAGTTTTCATTGATTGACTCATTAGTTAGTACGTCATTCCTTCCTATGTAGCTAAATAAATTTGTGGGATTGAATTGTTCGTTACATAATTTTAGTCCATCAGCGTCTTTTAATTTTAAAAAATCTAAAAATTCCTTAAATAGATTATACATTTTCGAATTAACCCAGAAACGGTCTTCTTTTGATGTCTTTTTGAGTCCTTTTAAGTGTTCCATATGTATCTGTATCATCATCACTACCAACAAATTGATAAAATTCCAGTGAACAACGTACAGCGCTTCGATATACTCTGCTAATGACGACTTAGGATCATTTATCGTGTTAAATTTAGAGATAAATACATTGTTCAGCCCATTTCCATCAGCTATCAGTCCAAATTTCGATGTCAAGGTATCCATGATATGGGCATTTCCTATCAGGTTGTTAAAACACAGTTTTTCCAAACTAAATAATTCCATGTGTTTTAAGTCCATGCCGTTATAAACGTTTCAAAAGCGCTTTTAAAGTTTATCAACAATTTTGACAGATTATTTTCATTACTGGGCATGTCCCGAATATATGATTCGAAGGCCGGCTTGACGGTGCCTTTCCGGTCGAACAAATCAATACATCTGTCCATTTCGTATAATAGTATACGCTTAGTATAATTATGAATATTCAAAATTACGTTTCTTGTCTCGTTACGTTCTTCACGTGTCAAATGTGCATCCACCTTATACGTGTAAAAATGGAAAATCCAAAAAATATCCATCAGGTGTCTTAATCTGGGAATATTGTAAATAGTGACCAACATTTTCTTTGACCATTCCTGGAACGAATACAACTTGGAATACTGGAATAGTGTGTCAGGTTCGGTAATTAAGAGTGGTTCACTCAAACGGACGTGCGATACCATGTAAAACAAATAATTGCATCTAATTCTGCGGCCGATTGCCATAACCATTTGTTGTAAACTGTCCGTGTCGTCAGAGTTAATATCGACATATGCGTAAGTGTCAGGAATGCTTTCGAAATAACCTTTGTTAATGTTTTTTAGAAAAACATAGTCATTTATTAATTCTGTTTTGTTTTCACATTTAATTAAGATCACGCTAGTTAATATGAAACAAGTAAGAACAATAAAATAACGTTCGGTAATAATTAACGACATATTTTTTAAATTACTCAATAACAACTCTAAAGGAAACGCAGTATAAAACCTAAGTATGGTGTATGTATACATTATATGTGCGTAGTACCTACTAGGAAATTTCATTTTTATGTAAATATATTTTGTCCTGTGTCATGTTTATACAATTGGCTGT
>NW_026095974.1:0-1986 GCF_023614345.1 Adelges cooleyi
GCTTCGATGCAAAGCGAGAAGGTATTGGTTTTACTCTGATGTGGGCTTTTTTTTTCGCTGTATACACTGTAACTTTTTTAATACTAGACCAATTCCTTCGAATAGCAACTCTATAAATCACAAATTTTGTCTAGTTTGTACTTTGGGGGGTAAAAGTTGAAAAAGTTTAAGCCTTCACAGGCGAAAGTTGAAAAAACAAAAAAAAAAAAACCGTACGAGTTTTTAAGTTAGAACTTTTACTGGCTATAGTATCGAGAAAAAGAGTCGGATCGAGTTGAAATGTATAAGAAATGTTTATTTGGTATGCCCGCGCACGTCAGTTTTGTCAAATTCAAAATATACCCATTTCCCGCCCCCCTAGGGGGGGTACAAGTTTTTTTGTTTTTCGGGGTTTTTAGCCGTAATTTTAAAACTTTTGGGTTGAAAATTTGCCAGTAGTTGGAACTCATATGTATCCATAACATATTAAGCGGGTGAAAAATTCGACACTACAGTTTTTTTTTAATTGCCGGAAAACCGTGTTTTCGCACATTGCGTATATTTTAACAAAAACACCTAAAGTCTTTAAAAAAAATTGATCAAATCATTAAAACAATTTTATTTATATCTATGCAGAATGATACTATTAGGTTTTGTGCTCAAGTACCACTTTTGACTTGAAGTTTACACAAAGTTCATTTTTTTTTTTTCTCGTGAACATTTAACATCATGATACTGCTCCTATGCTATTATTAAAAAAAAAAAATTTTTAAAATCTCCATAAAAGGTTATTGTTAAATAACAGGCAACAGCCGACTGCTAGTGGCTATAACGTTAGTAATATTTAACTAATAAGTAATAAATGTAGGTAAAATTTATTGTTTTCTCCATCACAGTACCAGTATACGATTTATTTTAATTTAAATGTAAGAAAATCCATTTTTCTTTAGAAAATAACAAGAAATTATTATACAGGATGAGGCAGTAAAACGGCGATTTTCTAATGTATTTAAATGGTAAAACCCGTTTCACTATCCCACCCTTTACATTTTAAGGATCTATGAAAAGGTTTTTTTAGTTGCATTTTATTTTGTACATTGTCAATCTAGTAAAATAGAAGTATAATATAGCTTTGAAATAATATAATCCATGAAGTATAAATAGTTTGTGTGAGATTGCTTTAATGGAAGTATATAATACATAAATATTAATTTTATTGAGAATAAGCGATTATAATTTAAACTATGGAGTACAAACGATTGGAACATGAATCGTCGACCATTCCAACAAAATATAACAAACATGTATATGTGTTATTTGGTCCACTAAGTTTTTGCAAAAAAAAAAAAACCAGTACAGTGGGGTCGGTGCATAGTGGGGACGGAGCATAGTTGGGTCGGGAATAGTGGTGACGGGGAGGTCACAGGTTTACAGGAATTTTTAAATCTGAAAGTGATAAAATCACTTTCGTAAAAACGCTTCGATGCAAATCGGTAGTTAGTATTTTCTAGCCAGTACAGTCCAAACCAAGCACAGTATAAACCAGCAAAGTTAGAAAGTTTTAAATGAAGTTTCTGTATTTACAAATGAGCATCAAAGCGTTTATTTGAAAGCGATTTTATTCAATTTTATCACTTTTATTTATAATAATTCTTGTAGACCTGTGACCTCTCCGTTTCCTCATTGCTTTGATTACATTATGCCAATACTCTACTGTACTAGTCTTCTCGGATAAAATCACTTTCAAATTAACGCTTTGATGCTCATTTGTAAATACAGAAACTTCATTTAAAACTTTCTAACTTTGCTGGTTTATACTGTGCTTGGTTTGGACTGTACTGGCTAGAAAATACTAACTACCGATTTGCATCGAAGCGTTTTTTCGAAAGTGATTTTATCACTTTCAGATTTAAAAATTCCTGTAAACCTGTGACCTCCCCGTCACCACTATTCCCGACCCAACTATGCTCCGTCCCCACTATGCACCGACCCCACTGTACTGGTTTT
>NW_026095975.1:0-724 GCF_023614345.1 Adelges cooleyi
TCGGTTGCTACGTATTTGTTTTTTAATAAATACTTCATATGTATATTTTATATTTTGTTGACCATGGTATATAATATTTGGAATTTGACATTTTTCAAAATAACTGGTCTTTGATTGTTGTTTAATTTTTGGGCTACTGCGGCTTAAGCAGGTGGTGACGATCATTTTGAAACCAAACGACTGCTGTTTTTTAAATTAGTTACTATACAGTAGTCGAGGACAAAATAATATATTGTAATTTGAACATAAAATTAAACAAGTCCACAACTATTTTCGAAATTTAATGAATTGTTATTCTTCAAAAACTATGATTGTATTGTACACATGTAATTTCGAAAAATATTATGGATCTGACTTATTCAAAATAATTTTGAGTCGTCCATCGTGATTATGAACAAGTCATAATAATTTTGGGTCTTCCCCGAGAAGGATTTTGACTTTTCCATATTAATTTTGAGAATTCCAAAATAATTTTGGAATTTTTTCTACCCAATTATGATTTTTCCAATATTATTTTGGTTTTTCAAAAATTAAGTCAAACAAATTTAATATTATTTAAATGTGCTTTTAAGACGTTTATTTGGGCCGTTCCCGGTGGTACTGCAATACCGGGTCAACCCGCGGTGGAGTAGGAGCAAGCCCCAAATTCTCCACCAATTTAAAAAAATTAGTTTAACATTTGAACCCCACGATGTGAGGTGTATCAGATGTTAAGCTGATAAGA
>NW_026095976.1:0-56600 GCF_023614345.1 Adelges cooleyi
TTTGATTATTAATATTATAGATAGCCCACTGAGACAAATTTAAGTTCTGGACGTCAACACGGGATTAGCGCTAGTTGTATCAATTTCATTGAAAACGATACTACTAGCGGCCCAACCCGTATCGACGTCCAGAACTGAAATTTGTTTCGATGGGCTATATATAATATTTATAATCAATGGTAATATTTAACTAATAAGTAATATATGTAGGTAAATTTTATTGTTTTCTCCATCAGTATATGATTTAATTTTAATTTAAATGTAAGAAACTCAATTTTTCTTTAGAAAATAACAAGAAATTAATATACAGGGTGGGGCAGTAAAACGGATCTATGAAAAGGTTTTTTTAGTTGCATTTTATTTTGTACATAAATTTGTATACAATTTTTGTACAATATTTTTTATGGGAGTAAAACGACATTTTGGTTTCATTTTTTTCTCCCCTTAGCTATATAACATGAACAACAAAATATTTTGACCTAAAATGGCAATAACGATTTGAAGAATACATATGAAGCCACGTGTCATTTTAAATAATTTTTCTTGATATACCTTCAACATGGGCAATAACACGTTTTGAACTGTAATGACATTGGCACGTTTAGCTTTGGGCTTGGTAATGATATATTTTGGAAAATAAGCACATTTTCATTCTTATTTAACCCATTCAATTTTCCAAAGTATCTTCAGATAGATATTTTATTTTTATTTTTCCACTATTTTTACAATAAGAACACGTGTGGACTTTTTAAATTTTAACAATGGTACGTTATGGAAAAAAGCCACTCACTAGTTATAAGTAAACATAACGACAATTAATGTAGTGGTAAAAACTTACAATTGTTTCTTATTTAAGTCCATTTCTTATTCTACGTATACCAATGAGATTTCCAGATGTGAAGATACAGTTTTTTATATCTTGAATTAATAAAAGAGGTCATTTTAACAATAGTAGTTATTAAATTCGACCTTGCTGTATCTTAACTTAACTTAACTTTTATAAATACAATTAGCCAGTTTAATATGATTATTTTTATTTTTCATGCCAGTTCTAAATTAGTTGATTCGTTTAAGTCCTTTAAAAAAATTGTTTAAACCTTTTTGGCTGTGATCCTTTTTTTATTGCATGATGTTGTAACAACCAATCACCGATGTGCCATTTTATGATACTACACTACTACAAATGTAATAGTGATGATATTTAACATTTATCGAGTGATAATAGTTGCGTATTATGACAACCCCAATTTGATTTTGTTTCCTGTTTATACAACATAGTGCTATGTTGTACAATACCATAATGTCAATCGATTAATAGAATTTGTCTCGTTTGCTCGAATGTTAACTTTTGTTCCATATAACGTATACGTGAGTTAACTGGCTAGTGTCGAAAGCATTCGATTTACTTTTAAGCCATATGGCAAAAACAACGACCACGGATAACGATCCGTCATTTCTGATATTATTTGTGCCGTACATTTCTCTCGTGATGCTCACTCAAAATAAACAACAAAAAGACACAAACGACAAATTGTTATTGTAAACATTTTTACACCGAGTGTAAAATAATACTTAATAACTTAACAAGTAGTCATTAACATTTGGTTATCGACCATTTTCAGTTAAAAAAGCACTTTAATAATTTCTATAGAAAAAAAGTTTATTAAAGTTTTGTTTTTCTATGTTCCAGAAAAGTTAATTTTTATTTAAATCATAATGTACAGCTAATTAGAGAAAAATCCGAGTGAGCCGTAGAAATTACTATTGTGATATAATGACGGTGATGTAGTAAACCCACGTATTGCACATGTGTCCCTATAAGGGCATGTCCTCCTTTGCGTCTATGCATTGTTACTAAGACGTGACCGATGGGTGTCCCCTTCAAATAATTTAATTATACTTTTGTTTTAATTGCATTATTTTATTATATTCGAGTAGAGTGACGGCGTCGAGTAGTCAGTAGTCGATTACCAATAGTAGTGATTGCACTACGCAGTTATTATTATATTAACTTCAAATTTATTATACATTATTATATTGCTAACGTATTAGATTACTTATTGTAATATTAACCAATTACTCTATAATACTTTTCTTATAATTATTATATATATACTACAATTAACTAAAAAGTGTTCAACTTATTAAAACCTACTCCTAGTTTTCCGTTACAAACGTTAGTCGTTTACGGTATTTTGTATGCGGTCATCCGACCGCATACAAAATCCGACCGCGTTTGTGTTTCGAAATTGGGCGCCAAAACCAAAATAGGACTCCGACCGGTCACACTACTTATTATGTAGACATTTTGAGGGGAAAAAATGAAAAAAAATTCGCCTGTCGTCAACTAATTTTGGAGTAATTGAGTTAAATTAAAAAAAATAAACACCAGTAACACCTCAATAAACTACAGCACCAACTAAAACGACCAAATGGCACCGATCTCACTACTTTTCGGTTTACCCAAGGCGGTTATGAATCACAACACGTGTTGGCAATATAGTGACGTTTACCGAAATCGGAGACCTACGGCAAGACGTTTGACGGATTGACTTGTAAGTATAGCGTCTTGAAAAATAATTGACTTGAGCGACGATTGACGGCGGATGAGCACACCGCGGCACACGTGATCCAATAATACATAATTTATTTTGTATGATAACATTATATGATATGTGAACGTTTCAAATGAATAACAATATAAATTACAATGACACTGACGATTATCCATACTAGAAACATCGGCAGAAATACCATGATAGTCAGAAGTTTCAGCAACAGTGCATAAGAAGTCAATACAAGTAGCCAAGGTGCAATAGCCGTGAGTAAGAGTACCAGTATGACAATACTAGCAAAAATCAGCACAATAGCTACTGCACTGACCACAACTCCATAACACACCTTTGCGAATATGCCTTTGCCCATTTCTCGGATGCCAGTCAGAAAGGTCGTTCCAACAACCTGTTAAATACATTTGAAGAATACAGCGATAGAGTTAAATTCAACAATTAATTTTAAACTTACAAGTTCTGGTCGGTGGGGTAGGTATATAACTGTTAAAAACAAAATAATATGTAAATTTCTAAGAGAAGTTTATTACCTGTGTGTCGACCTGCAGGATCGGCAGATTTGGTTTTCCAAATTCAATAAGTGAAGTTCTGTCAAGGTTTTTGACTTCGGGCAACACCATGCCAAAACCCGGGTAGGAAACCATATTTACACTGCAGTGCAAATGGCGGCTGTCCATCGTCAAATTCCAACTGACTTGTTCTTCCTTATATAACTTTTTGAGAGAGGTATTTTATATTTTAATAGATTTCGGAGAAACTTTTAAGCGCAAAATATTTAAATTTCTATGAGAAGTTTATTACCTGTGCGTCGACCTGCAGGATCGGCAAATTTGGTTTTCCAAATTCAATAAGTGAAGTTCTGTCAAGGTTTTTGATTTCGGGCAACACCATGCCAAAACCAGGGTAGGAAACCATATTTACACTGCAGTGCAAATGACGGCTATCCATCGTCAAATTCCAAATGACTTTATGTAGTCCCGATTGGCTCATTGTTCCAACCAACACAGCGACCATCACACAAAAACCGTAAAATACAGGTTATACATATTGTATTAGCTGTAAGAAATCCTTCGAAACAGGAAAAATTAGCAAAAACGGTTCGGAGAAATATGCTGTTTAACACTGAAATGGTGCGGTGATACAAATGTAATAACAGTTACGTTATAAACAAGCCGTTTTTAATACACATGTACCTATATTAGTAGTATTTGCCAGCATATATAAATATATAGAATGTTTTTTTTTAAATAACATCTGTTCTACCTTTTACCGTGAATAGTTCCGAAGTGTATTTTACACTTGTTGTAGGTATAATATGTTAGACCTATCTTCAGACTTATAAAATCTATAGAAATCACTGTGATAGTCTGACAATCAAAAAATTATCATTACATCCTCATTACTGTATACATATTTATTAAGTATACATTAAAGTCGAAATTCTTAATTATTATTAACAATAATAATTTTTTTTTTTCATAGGTCTAATATATTATGATATACTTGTTTAAATCTAACCTAACCAAATTAGTATACTAAGTATTTATACATAAAACGCAGCATTAATGAAAACACATTTATAAGTGTATATTCTACTGCACTTTAGTTACAATGTTAACATTTTTTTTAAGAATATTGTTAAGTGCATTATTATGCATATTATGTCGTTCGTGTACAGTGTATGAACTGTCAGGCTCCAAGTCTATTCTAACATGAAGATATATTATTATATATTTTCTACGGTGTATCCAACTTGATCTGTACATTGCACACTGGAAAAAGACGTATAAAGATAACTCGGATGATAAAACCGAATGACACGTGATTGGTACATCAATAGGTAATAGTAAAGTATAAGCAATTTTTCATAAAAATCTTAATTTATAGCTTCAACCATAGTGATTGCCATTTTTTTATTTTTAGACTATCACAGTCATTTCTTTAGGAAAATTACAAATGTTTTCCCATAAAAACTGCTTTGCAAATGAACAAGTATGTGAGGCCAGTATTAACAGTAGATTTTTACAATGTATTGGAAAGAACTTAATAAAAAGAACAAATAAAAAAAAATGGTGTTTTCTTAGTATAAAAAATGTAACGTGTATCGTCCGGTATTGATATTGAATTGAAACAAATGCTATAAATATGGGTCAAATAACTTGTGTGAGTTGAGGAGGCTTTGAAAATCTTAGATTCTCAAATTAGCTTTAATGTTTTCCAGTCTTTACTGAGCTCTTGTATAAGAACCAATATTGCCTGTATCTGGCAAGATGCGCAATATTAAAGATAGAATATTATACCAGTTTAAATAATACTATCACGATTTATTGATCGTGTCTTCGATAATAACTAAACTCTGAAACTACTACACATAAGGGTTTTAAGTGACGCCATTTTGTTTATTCGACGACGACGACCTACGTGTACTTAACTTGCGGTAAGAGCCGATGATGAATCCACAATAATTGAGTCGGTACCGATTTTCAGCATAACCGGTTGTCGGTTAAACATATTTGTGTACAATAAATATGTCATGTTTACATATTATTATATTTTACCTTTCTTCTGTTGGCTTTACAACGATAAGTTTTAAAAAAATAGAATGTCACTCGTAGCTGATCAACACTTTTAATTAAATCATCTAATCAATTCTGCTTAAAAAAAAAAAAAAGATTCCTAATGGAGTGAAATTTTAGTGAAATCGTAGAATTTTTTTTATTTCGTTCATGCATTTTTTCGCGATTTCATATTTAAAAAAAAAACACATTTCATTACAGCTATGTTACATACCGATTTTAAATATATTTATGTAGTATGTATAATTAACATATTGTTGTCCAATATTATGTTGTGTAACTGTGTTTTCCGTAGTTCGTCAGATCGCATGTTATATATTTTTGTTTGAGCTGTAAGCTAAATGTGAAGGAATTCAATTAAATGCTGTTTAATCAGAATCTTTATTCCGAAAAAAGAACACAGTTTTATTATGAATTTATTATAAACAAATATATTTATTTTATATAGTGTACATTATATTATAAGACTTGAGTAAAAAAAAAAATTAAACTAAAAATTAAAACTGGTACTTATAGTCCAAATTTCTTTAGTTTAATGTGTTATGTATACATAAGAGTTCTAACTTAAAACAAATTTTCAACAAAAAGGTCCTAAATTACTTCAACATTGTCAATGATGATATTTAACAATCTATTGGTATAATAGAAGCCCAGTGACTCAGATTGACAGATTTTTTTTTTTTAGGAATTTGTTATCATTATTTACAAATGTTGAGGACATCCATAATAATCATAAATTGACTTCCGAAACAGAGGCATCATTATATTCTGAAATGTATTATCAATTATAAAGTCACAGCTAAACCAACTTAAATTCTTTCACAAAAAGTTCAAATATATTACCAAATGTGGTAAACAGACAACAGTGAACAAACAAATGTTTTTTTTTTTTTGGTTTCTATAAATATTATAAGTGTGAAGGAGATCTTTTTTTTTCTTTATTACGATTTTCTATTCGTAGTACAGAACCAAAGTCACACAGTAATTTCACACTTTACAAATTATGTGTTAAATTTAAATATTAAATATATGTTACGGGGTATCAGAATTGAAGATGTTATTATTATTTTATATAGTTAATTTATTATTCGTCAGAAATGGTGCAATTCTCCTGATGATAGAGGCCTCTTTAATATTTAAATGTGTACAAATAAGTAGGAATGGGCATGTGTATTGATAAAATAATAAAAAAACACGTTTTTGTATTAAACGCAAAAAAATTTAGTTGTCTGCAGTAGACATAACACATGTGTTCGGTGTAAGAACAGCAAGTGTTTTTACCCCGTTGTCGGTAAATATCAATACTAAAAAATGGAGAATGCATAATGGATGGACCAGATTTTTACTTATGCATAATGGAAAATTCATCATACAAATATTTTGTTGAAATATAATTTTATGGCTAACAATCCAAAACATAGATTTAAACCCTAATTTATTCATAAATCTGTTTTTACACAACATTTTTTGAATAATGACACATTCCAATGTCAATTTTATTTTCATGCCAACATAATATATAGGGTGTTTTGGTCCATTGTAAATTATGTATACATTTTAAGGCGATTAAACTAGAAAGATTTTAACACGCGTACTTAAGGTCCATACATAGTATACAGGGTTACTAGCGGAATGTATGTATTTAGATGTTGCACATTTTGTATGTTTAAAATATCAGTTCTTTAAATTCGTTAAAAAAAAAAAAAAATAGTGTTATAAAAATGTAGAAATAAAAATAAAAAGATAATAGAAAATGTATGCATGAACTGACTTGTTTTGACAGAACAATGAAAGCCATATAAATGTTATTTTTATATTTTGTACTTACATCAATAGACTTTTAAATAGGTTTAACATGTTTCTTTCAGTTCTTAATAATATTGTAAAAATGATTTTTTTTTCCTCACGTTGATTCATAGGATAAACCCAATACTTAGTTACCTATTGAAACAAAGAGTAAATATAGAATCGGTTTAATTGGTGTTCGTATTCAGTTCAATTGAAGTAAATTAAATTAGGTTGAATGTAAGTTTTGTATTGTAAATCGTAAAATAATATTTCAATAAAATATTTGTATGATTTTGCCATTACGCATAAATAAAAATCTGGTAAAAATTCGTTGTGCGATCAATTTTTTACTATTATTTACACCGAATACATGTGTTGTGTTAACTTCAGATCCAATTTTTTAATAATTGCTTAAGTGTTTTTAACAACAATTTTACACAAAATTGTATTACGGATTAGTCATATAACATACGCCTACTCGCACAAAAAAAAATGTATATTTTCTGAAAAATTGGCTGTACTTTTTATTTTATAATTGGTAATCAGTGTAGGTTTCTTTGGTAAACGAAAAATATTCTTTGATTATGATAAATTTTTCTCGACAGCAAAAAATGTCGGAGTAAAATGTTATTCATTGTTAGTAGGATATCTTTCTGAACAACTTGTCAAAAAGGGTGTTAAAATACACTGGAACATGTTGTCAGAACTAGCTTTTCTGCTTAACTTATCCTTCTCTGGAAGTCAATACAATTTATTATACTTAAAATATCAATTTAAGTTAACTTTTATTTTGTATCTACAAAATGTACTTAACTTAATTCACTATTGAAGAAATTAATTGATAAACGCGCCGGTACCGACGGCTTTTAAACTGCGCCGGTGTATCTAGAATTATCTAGATAATGTCCCTATTATTATGTTTAGTGAAATGTTCTCCAACCACACGTGGGTGTGTGCATTTTGTATTGCCTATTGACTACTTAGAATAGCCAATTGTTTGCAAAATTGATATTGGCCGCCAATATCAATTTTGTAAAGATATACGAGTTCTTTGGTAACTTAACTAGGATATGTAGGAAACAATTTTTTGTTTTTTATTTTGTTCGTGTAAGGAATATTAAGTTTTAATATTATTAAAACAATTGAACATTTAATTTTTTTAATTACAAAAAAATTAAATTTTTAAATGAAAATCGGCTTCATACATAATACAGTAAAGAGTTAAAGAAATGGAATCTATTTTCAGAATTGAAATTGGACCATCCTATGTAGTCGACAATTTTGTCTGACTTTTTGATTTAAAATGAACCCACATTTTTATTACTCATAGGATAAAATTATTTTAAATAAAAATAATACCTTGAATCCTACACAAATTGACCGGAAAATTAATTGACACGGTTGAAATTTTATGAAATCTTTTTTCTTCTTAAATATTGCTTGTACAAAACTCCTTAAAAACAAACCACATGCAACAATCGCCTTAGACACCATAATTTGATGTTAGGTTTTTTAGCAATTAGTTTAAAAAAAACAAAAACGTCACATTTAGTTTTTGGGGCATTTTATCAAATTAAATTTCAAAAAATATTAAATTCAATATTTTTTATACACCATAATGAGAAATGAGGCAATCTTTAATTTTCACAATGTGTTGTAAAGCCCAAAGGTATTTTGATGATGTGAGGAACAATTTTCAAAACATTTTAATAGATAAAACGTGGTAGCACCCCTGTTTAATACTGATTATAGGATCTTGGTCCTAAAATTATTAAACAATACAAATGTAACTCGGTACATTCTTTTCATAAAATAGACTACTGATTTAATAGTACTAGTTTTTGCATAATTACTGTCAATAGAGTAAAGTCTTGTGTTTTTTTCTTTAGTCCTAAGCGCTGCGTCTAATATGCCTATTGGCTTATTTAACCTTGAAATAGTATACTTTCAATACAAGCGTTTGCCAGAGTCTCATTCGACAAACAATTCATTTTGTATTAGTTGTCTTATCATTTCTGAATTTACTAAAATAAAATCATGTACACAACTTTGTTTATTGTACTATTATTATTGGCAGTGGTGCAATTAGGGAGCGGGGACTCCATAGTGATCTGAAGCTTCTCACCCCTATTTGATTGTGTATCTAACTGGGCCTTGTTATCGAAAGCAGCAACTAGTTGGATTAGAACCTTTAAAATCTAGATTTACAAAAATAAAACCGATAGATATTACTATCTAATACCATAGTTTTATAAGTTTTGTTCTATTCACATTTTAAAACAATGTATTCAGTTCCCATTAGTTTGAACTTGCGACGTGTGCTTGGGCAATTTATCAATAATTACTGATATTTTTTTCGACAATATTATATATCCAATAACCTAACCTTCCCAAATTATTTAAATTAATTAATTAATAATAAATTATTTCAAAATTATTTTACAATTATCTACTGAGATGCTTGAAACATTGACTCTCTGACGCTAACGCTCTCGGCCATTAAATTTGCAATCTGTATTTTCAGTTCAGTTAAAATAGGTAAATGTACCAGTGTGTTATTGTAATATAAAAAACTATGGAGAGTGATGCGAGCGACAGTGATTTGAAACAAATACAGGTCGACAAAACGTAAGTAACACAACAATATTTTTAGAGAAGTGTATAGGTAGGTACACCCAACCGTGTTTGTGCACGGCACACGGTTTGACAAGTTTGCGAAGGGGAGGTCACAGTAAAGGCGTGACGGATTTTTTTCAAATTGCGAATAAATGTTATTTTTGAGAAATAAAAACACCCTTATTTGAGCGTTTGTGCCAATGCGTCCTAATTCCAGAGATAATCAACTTTCAAATTTACACATCTTTTGGTATATCCTTAAATAGACCTATTTTACAATTTCTTGTAAAATCGAAATGTGATGCGGTCGAGAATGAACAGTTCCTTGGAGTAAAGTAGTAGTACCGGGTTCAAATCCGGCGACGCCCCTCTCAACAAAATACTTTTAGCATTTTTTTACAACTTTTTTTTCAATTTTTATGGTAATTTATATCGCAAGAAGTCTAAAAACGTATAAAATATTTATATTTTAATACTACAGAATACATTTTTACCCTTAAAAGTACTCGATAACCTACATTGCATTGGGTTTTTCGTCATTTATTATACAACTCGTACTGATGATTGAATAACATATTTTTTTTTGTATAATTGCACTATTTTAGAATTCAACCTGTAAAGTTGTAGGTCTATTAATACATGTTAATGATTAAATATGCCAAGCCTGCATACGAAAGGGACTTCGTTCCAAACGCGTGTCCCGCGCGACCCGAACCAGTTTTTTTTTTATATAAAAGTGACGAGTATAGTGTAGTACTTATGACATATTACTCTGAACTTTCTGCATTTATTTTCAAAAACATTGATTTCACATTTGTTTTCAATGTCGTATGATTTAAACCAATGTTTTTTTTTGACGTTAAATAGTACCATGGAATAATTTGAATTTTTGCAGAAATTTCGATACAAAAATAAACGAGTAAAATACAATTTTGTTTTGCCTGTTTTGGTTGTGGTGGAATACACTTACTTCCGTTTTCGCTGGGTCGGGTTTTAGTGAGTTCTGTGTATAGAATCTGTCCAATTTCTCCAGCGCATGTGTGAGTGTCTGTTCCACTTCACTGGAAATTTTGCCCTGCGCAGTTATCGCTAAATCGTCGGCATACAGGAAACGGCGAGTAGTTTCCATAATGGGCTGGTCATTTGTATAGACACATTAAAGAGTATTGGTTCGACGACACTATCTCGCAGGAGGCCATTTTTTTAATTTATCCATCGGCCTTTTTCGGTCTTGTAGTCTAACACGGCATCTTCTATTGCGACTCATTGACTCAATTACTCTCGTAATAGATGAAATCTATTAAAAAAAAACATTTTTAGATATTTAAAAAGCTCGGAATTTTACCAGATGATTTATAAGCTATCCGAATAGAATAAATAATTAAATTGGCTTTTAGAAATCATTGTTTATTATTAGGTATTGTTGTTATCTATTATTTATAACAGTATTCAGTTATTTTTTGTCAGCAAGTGTCAAGAACTTATCCGTTTGATAGACTTGAAGAATCCAACTGATTTTGCGAAAATATGGAAAAGATGGTGTTAAATTCAGCGCTAGTGGCCGGAGGGTTCGTGGCAGGAGCTGGAACTTACGGCCTGGTGCAATATGCGGTGGGTTGGTGGCGCAGCTCACGATTGACGGTACGTATGAATTAAAAAAATATTTCACTGTCGTACTTAAGGAAACGGTCGCACACACAACTCCGCTTGACAATCTTTACGTGTTAAGGTCGGGTCCGAGCCGGGATCTGTCCGGGTGCAAGAAAACGATTATCCATTGAGTTTTTGCGCCACTGCGCCCAAATTACCTTGCTTTACGTAAACTGCGCCCCGTTTATAATTTGGTTTAAAAAAGGTTACATGTTACAAGCTGCGCCCAGCTTCTTATCGTCGGTATGAAATGCAAACACCGCCCGAATCAATAAAATCATAGAAATATTAATATTTGGCCTCCGATGAAAATAACAGATGTCGCTTTCATTAACGCAATCGTGGATTAGACAAATCCAACAAAATGGCTCGACTATAACTTATAAACAGTGATATTAAAAAGGGAGGGGGGGGGGTTAGTTCAATGCTTAAGTAGAAATATTACTGAACCACCTTCGCCCCTGTATTTAGGTACGAATGTACGAATATATATATATATATATATATATATATATATTCATATATTTACGAGCGTTTTAGGCCGGGTTGAGAACTTTTAATCTGCAAGAGATAAGAGAGATAATTATACATAAGAACATATTATTATAGATTTATTTTTCGGATCTAATTACAAAAAATGTATCTACTATTTGGTATAATAAAATAATAAGTAGTACAAATATTAAGTTTAACATTTAGAGTTTATTACATTTTATTTTATTAGCAGAAATGCCGTGCAGAAATAATAAAAAAATCTAAACGTATTTTATTATACCTAACATTAATTGATGTTGTCGTACAAAATATCGCACGCCCGTCTATCACGTGCGTGCGCTCAAATGGCACCTTCTGATTGGCTGATTGTATAAACGAAAAACAGCAGCCATTTTCTAACAAGAAGAATTACTTTGAAATGTACACATTTTTTCATATATCTTAAAACGACCTATTTTCTATAATGCAGCATAATCTATTTGTGGTGCGGTCGGGCGTGATCGGTCCCGGGCACAAGGTGGTATTGGGTTCAATTCCCGTTCCCCCTCTCCCATTACTTTTTGCATTTTTTTACAACTTTTTTTCAACTCTTATGGTAATTTATATTGCAAGAAGTCTAAACACTTGTAAAATAATTATATTTTACTACTACAGAGTACATTTTTACCCTTAAAAGTTACCCTCGCGCCAATACGTTTAAAATAAATTTTCATCATCAGACGCTGAACTCTAACAACGCGTTAGTGAGTCCGGGGAACGTTAAGTTGGTGTCGTTCTAGCAGGGTACAGTAAAATTGTATTAAATTGGTTTGTTGATTTTTAGGTTAGTCGTTAGATTCGTGTCGGTTTCAAATGTTGTTGATTCACTGTTTGAGGATTGTCGTGCCGGCCACTAGCGTTTGTAATAATTGTTCCTTGCGGAGAAAAACAGGTATGCACAGTATTGAGTCGCTACACTGCTGTTCACCCCAAAAATTGTAGTCCCTATAACTTACAGGCCTCAGAGTGGTCGCGTGGGTAGAACTAAGCTAATACTGTGCGTATCCTGAAAGGTATATATTATTATTTATTTTATACCTGTCTTCATTTAACAACTGGTATAGAACTGGATCAAAATCTGCTAGTAATTTACTATCACTTTCTCAGTTAGTCTTAACAGTTTTAAATACTGTAACCATGGTTTAACTACAGAGCAATCACTAATATCAGTGTTATTAGGCTGCATATCGATTTTCAGAGAACTACTATAAATATCTACTATTATAAAATCGATAAGAACTGTTTGACAAATAGATAAATATTTAAAAAATTTGATTTTTATAACTGCATTTGTTCTTTAATCAGGACCTAGACTGAAGGTATCTAAGTTAGAAATTGTGCCCCAAAATTCATCTTATAGTGCCCATTTAGCAGGGCGTCACCCTTCCCGCCCCCCGGTAGTTTCGGCACTGGTAAATAATAAAAATTATTAATTGTACTTCTGCTTTTTTTTTTACTTCAACCTAACAAAAATTACATTCTTTGGTTCTTTTTTGTTTATTCAAGACGTTTAAAATAGGCTACACGGAGCACATAAAATTGCCTATTTTACAGCCGTTAAGGCACCTGTGTTCAATACTTCCTGTTCTGTGTCGCTAAACTGTTTTATAACATCTCTATTAAGCATCGACAAGCATTAAACAACCTTGGTCAGGCAGTAGATAAATGGCATGCAATATTGATTGAGCTAGCGTTAAGCAAATTGGACAAGTTGACTCTACAACAATGGGAACGGTCGTTGGGCACAACTGATGTAGTTCCATTTTCCCAGTTTGAAATTTTTCTCAACTCTCGTATTAGATTACTTGACGCGTTTGAAAGTGGTCAGCGAGGACTTGTTGTGTTTAACAGAAAATCCGACGAGCACAAATCTACCGGCTCAAAGAATAAATTGTGTTTATTACTCAAAGTTCTCCCTCACAATGTCCATTATGTCGCGGTGATCACTTGTTTCATCGATGTTACAAGTTCCGGAGCATAAAGGTTTCTGAAAGATATGAAGTAGCAAAGGGATCGCGCGTCTGTTTTAATTGTTTGTCACCTAACCACAATGCAAAGGGTTGTTCGTCAAGCAACTGTCGCATTTGTTCAGCTCGCCATCATACTTTGCTACATTATGATGCAATTAAGCGAACATCAAATGTTCAACCTAAAAAGGAACCAACACAATCCCTAGTTAAAGACTCAACAGAAAATGATCAACCTTCTTCGTCCTTAGTATTATTATTAGTCGACATAAAAATTAGTTGTGTACAGAAATCAGTCATACATTATAAAAATAATGAGGGCAGTAATAGCACAGTGCTGGCGTTACATTGAACTAAAAATATCCTAAATTTCCAGGTTACAGTCTAGTACCTTTATCTATCACTTCCCTACGTGAAATAAAATTTGTTGACAATTGTACGCCCCATAAGCTGTGGTAGTCTATTACAGTTGTGATAAAAAATAACTAAATATGCCAAAACTGGAGTAGAGAAATATAAATACATTGGGTTTTTTTTTACATTTAATTAAATATTGTATTAAATAGTTTTGTTTGCGTTTAGGGAGAGGAACATTATGAGGAACCGCGCCCAAATGAACCGATATTCATAACAGAACACAGAGTAGACGAGGAGGTCGAAGAGGTCCCACAAGGACCAAAGCCGGATTTGGTAAGTCTAAAATACTAGAAATTGCCTATGGCCAAACTTTATTCCCCCTTTTTTTACAATCCATAAATGCTTATTGACTAATTTCCTTAAAAGGGTTGGATAATTTTTCTTACCACTGGCTTTCCTGGTACCACACTTCGTTCCATTGAACTAAAAATATCCTAAATCTACAGATTACAGTCTAGTAGCTTTATGAATCGCTGCCCTACGTGAAATAAAATGTTGTACGATTGTACGCCCCATAAGCTGTGGTAGTCTATTACAGTGGTGATAAAAAATAACTAAATATGCCAAAACTGGAGTAGAGAAATATAAATACAATGGGTTTTTTTTTTACATATATTTAAATATTGTAGTAATTAGTTTTGTTTGCGTTTAGGGAGAGGAACATAATGTAGAACCGCACCCAATTGAACCTATATTAACAACAGAACACAGAGTAGACGAGGAAGTCAAAGAGGTCCCACGTGGACCAAAGCCGGATTTGGTAAGTCTAAAATACTAGAAGTTGACTATGGCCAAATTTTATTCCCCCTTTTTTTACAATCCATAAATGCTTATACACTAATTTCCTTAAAAGGGTTGGTTAATTTTTTTTCCCACTGGCTTTCCTGGTACCACACTTCGTTCCATTGAACTAAAAATATCCTAAATCTACAGGTTACAGTCTAGTAGCTTTATTAATCGCTTTCCTACGTGAAATAAAATGTTTTACGATTGTACGCCCCATGAGCTGTGGTAGTCTATTACAGTGGTGATAAAAAATAACTAAAAATGCCAAAACTGGAGTAGAGAAATATTAATACCTTGGGTTTTTTTTTTACATTTTATTAAATATTGTATTAATTAGTTTTGTTTGCGTTTAGGGAGAGGAACATAATTTGGAACCGCACCCAAATGAACCAAAACCAATCACAGTAAGTCTGAAATACTAGAAATATATTGTATGAACTTAAAGCCTTATCGATTGCATCCCTACGTGGAATATAAACTTTTGGCGACTGTTCGCCTTTTAAGCTGTGGTACTCACAGCTGGGTACTGTATTATAGTTGTAATATAAAAATAAATATGCCAAAACTGGAGTAGAGAAATATTATTACCTTGTGTCTTTTTTTTGCATATATTTAAATAATGTATTAATTAGCTTTGTTTGCGTTTAGGGAGAAGAACAGAGAAGAGTTGATATGGAGGACGAAGAGGTCCCACAAGGACCAAGGCCGGATTTGGTAAGTCTAATATACTAGAAGTTTACTATAGTCAATTTTTTTCCCCCTCTTTTTACAATCCATAAATGCTTATTAACTAATTTTCTTAAAAGGGTTGGATAATTTTTCTTTATTTTGTTTTTTAATTGAAGTTTTTGGGGTTTAAAAAATCTGAAAATTAGACCACAGGTAAATTTAAAATATACAATTATGTCAATTTTTTCTTTATTTTGTTTTTTCAGCGACGTTATATGGAAATGTTGGTTAGAGAAGAGGTAAGTACCAAAAATAAAAATTTGTCGTTTAATGAGATACTATGGGAATACGACCCTAGAATGCATGGACATTTAATCGACTATACTGGAAGATTCATTATGGATAAGACAATCAATTTCTATTAAACTATTTCGAATTTTGTAGTTTTTCAATTGAAAACTTTTGTTTATGTTATTTTACAATATGAGGTCGTATTCAAATATGTATCTTTCTGATTTTCTCTCAGAGCTCTATCAACTTTTAAAATTTAAATGGTAACATCTATGTATATTTTATTGGCTCTTTTAATTAGTTAAGTGCGGTAAAGTTGTAAAATTCTCCTTCCCCTCTCCATATTTATTACATATTTATTGTTATTTCAACAATTTTTAAGCAAATTATCGCTTATCTAAAAAGTTTATCAAATATTTATACATGGAACCTGAGTTTTAAGAGTTGATTACACCCTGGAAAGTTGTTAATAAAACAATTTTTTGATAATTTTCAGAGGAGGAACCATGCTTGTATGAGGTGCAAGGAGTTCGGGCACCTCGGGCACCAGTGCCATCTGCCCTGGGTGGAGTCCAAAGAAAGTCCCGAACATTATGCAAGAAGAACCAGGGGGCGCCGTAGGCGTTAGAGATCACTCTAGTGATCTCAGTACATGCACCGTTCTATACCCTGTTCGCTAAGAGAGCATGCCGGCCAGTGTTGGGAAAAATCGTAATCATAACTACCATTACGTTTATAATCATGAAAATTTTAAGGTGTGAACGATTACACTTATGATTATGGTAACGATTACTATTACACTCGTAATCACAACCTTTTTCTATGATTACGGCCGTATATACAGATTTCCTCTGTGATTACAGTCGTATTTCTACTTTTTTCTGTGATTACAAGTGTAATCATAATTAAATTCGGGATTATGAATGTAATCGTAATCGTAATCATATCTCCGGTATCTGTGATTGCAATCGTAATCGTAATTATATCTCCGGGCCTATCGTAATCACACCTTAAAATTTTATGATTATAATCGTAATTATGATTACGATTACGCCCAACACTGATGCCGGGTTTGCACGTGTAGACTGAAGACTAAGTAGCAAGACTAAGGCAGGCAGACAGAGCGGACTTACGGGGGAACGTTAGTCACATGCCGCAACCCAACGAAAATTGGCCGTTCTGCACACCCCCCCCCCGTGGCACCAAGTGTGACTAACGTTTCCCCCGAAGTCCGCCCTGTCTGCCAGGCTTAGTCTTCAGTCTACACGCGCAAACCCAGCATGCTCTCTTAGCGAACAGGGTATAAAATGGTGCATGTACTTTTTGGCCTGGCTTTGATACCGGCACATCAAAGCCGACTAGGCCCTTATTTTGGTCGCCGGGGTTCCCACTCTAGCCGCATCTTCCCCGACTTCGATACCTCCTACCGCTCTACCTCTAGTCCGCCAAATGCTTTTAATCTCCAGTTCTCCGGTTTTATCGGTCCAACCACCACTCCTTATGTCCTGGGTACTTGACCCTTTAGCTCATCCGCCGTCACTCTCCTCCGGCCGCCTCTTGTTGGTGCATTGAGAGGTGGCGCAGACACTCTTGTGGCGATCTCCTATCAACCTCGCTCCATTCCACAAGTTGCTCATGAACCTTACTCGCATGCCACTGGCCGGGCCAGTGGGAAAAGCCGGCTACATTTCAGCTACCGACTACCGTTTGACAGTGTTGGGCAAATGTAATCTGTTTAATTATTACGATTAATAATAGTAATCAGTAATCATAGTGTTAGATTAATACAATCATATAAATGTAATCATGATTACATTTATGATTACATTAATCTTTCAAATGTGATCATGAAATGATTAATGATTATATTTTTTTAACCGCCATAGGTTTTATGTATTACATAATACATATATAAAAAAAATATATGGGATGTCTAAGACGATTTGACCTTTGCAATATCATCTAGACAATTATTATTATTTTGTAATAAGCCTGGGGCGGTTAAACAATTTTTTTTTATAATGTTTTTTCATGATTACAATTGAAAATATAATCATGATTACTGATTACTTTTACAAAATGATAAAATGGTTAATGATTAATTTAATCATGATTACAATGTTGTAATCGATTACGTAATCCAATAATAAATTAATCGGTTACGCCCAACACTGCCGTTTGAAGGGCATTACTGCCAATATCATACTACAATATACATGTATTCTTTTTTTTGTCCCTTTAAGCATTTTTGTATTGTCGTACCTATTGCACCACACCTTCAGTTTTGCTCAGGCGAACCCTCCCACTTCTGATGTGATGTGGTGTAAATAGATGAATAAAAGCCATTTGAATACAAACTCCACCCCATTGAATTGTAATAACTTCAAAGTTAACATTATAATTTTTTTTTTTTATAAAAATTGTTATAATATCTAATGTAAAAAAAATATTATGTAAAACCATCTGGTTAAAATCATATTATTCTTGATAATGTGTGTATAATAATATACAATAACCGTAATGTTAATAAATACAGTACTAATTGCTAAACAAAAAAAAATGTTTTTTATTTAACTAAAATACATTGATAATAATATACAAGGTAATGCAATGTTTAAAACCAATTGCGTAATGTAAACATTTTATAAAAAGTACAGTGTTGTTTAGGGCTTATATTCATGTGAAATAAACACGTTGGGTATCCATCATCAGAGTGTAATTGATCTATGCGAGGACAAACAATATCTTCAAGGTTAATTATGTTAATATGTGATAAACTCATGTAAAATATTATTTTTCTGTAGTCCATATATGGTTGTAAATGTTAAAGCATTTAAAATTATTGATAGTTCTTCCGCTTCATAATGAGGTGCCATTGAGTGAAGGTGTTTGGTTAGCCATTTGTTAACATTTTGTGTTTTAATGTTTAAAGATTGTGTAACATACATACCTACTTTTATATATATATATATATATATAAATAAAAAATAAAAAAAGTACCAACCAACCAAGTTCATACTTACATTGGGTTCATTCGGTTTTTATCGAGAGCTCAGACAACACATCTGTCCTTTTTTTCTTTTTGTACTTTTCGTTGGTTAAAAATGGAATACGAAGTTTTCGACGGATTTCGTAAAAATAGTAAGCTACATCATAGTAATGATGGCTTTTTTTACCGCGTAAAGAAAGTGAGGCTATCGTCTACCTCACTAAGTTGTATAAAACCCAACTGCACTGCGAGAGGTATGATTTATTGCTATATATTATTTTAGAAAATTAATCTTTTTTCTCAATATGAATTATTTGTAACCCGATTGTAAATGGAAAACTGAAGCAATTAGTAGTTAGACGTAATCGTACTTATTTTACGAATACACAATAAAGCAGTGTACCATTTAAGTATAACTCAACAGAAGATTTTTTTTAATTAGGTAATACTCCACTTAATTAGAAAAATATCTTTTAAAAGGCTTGAAATAAAAACCGTTTTATTTGATTTTTTTTAGAAAATAACACTATTTTTCAAAGAAAAAAGGCCAGCACCATGAGTTGCCCTAGTACACAATTTATAGATTTTAATATGATAATTTACAAAAATTGATCAATGGGTTAACTATCATGAATATTTTGTGGCAATTAGTATTTATATTCATAATAATTTTTTATAATCCGATTTGGTATAAAACATAACAATGATTAAAGGGATTGAAAGCGGACGGTTTTTAAGGGGTTTTATAAAAGACAATATTTAAGAAAAAGCAACTTTTCGAACATTTTATTTAGTTACAGGTTACTTTGTAAAAGCTAGAGGCATCATTTTTAACTTTTACAATTTATTCTCCGAGTAAATGCCATTTTGTACATACAAGAAATTAATTAAGGGAATTGCATACGGTCGGTTTTAAAGGAATTTTGTATAGGCAATATTTAGGAAAAATGGTTTTAATAAATTTTTACCATGTCAATTAATTTACCGGTTAATTTGTATAAGCTTCATGGTGTTATTTTTAATTTAAATCATTTTATCTATGAGTAAAGCCATTTTAGTTAATATAGTATACATATTTTGTTCCATCGCACAGGCTGAACCAGTGATCCGATAATTTATCTGAAAATATATTTGAATTTGCCATGAAGTTTACTTCATCGGTCAGGACACTTTTTTAAAATCTTATTCCTACTATGTACAAAACCCGTTTGAATATTATAAAAAATTTCAAATTTTAAAAGGGTAAAGGTAAAGGGTTTAAATTAAAAACCGAAAGTGTGCCCTGAACGATCCTAAGTAAACTTCATGACGAATTCAAATCTGTTTTTAGATTGTTTATCGGATCACCGTGTTGGCTTATGCAATTGAATAAAAATGATGTTTTGACTGAAAAAATTGACCGCATGTAATCCCCCCTTAAGACCTAAAATCTTGACAAAACTATGCCTACTTAATATGATTGAATTTTAATTCTGTATAAATATTTGGGCTCATGAGTTTTTTCCCTAGGTTACCGTGGAAGTCGGATTAATAAAACAATATAAAGGATACTAAAAACTTAAGAAATTAAAATAGGATTTAAACACAATTTTAATTGAAATATAAAATTATTTACACAATAACCTTGAAAAGAGGACGATTAACTTGACATTTTTTATATAAAATTGAAATTGGACATTCTACGTAGGCGTAATTTTGCCAGGATACTAGGTCTAAAACTTCGAAAAAACCAGTCCGCTTTTAATCCTCTTAAGGCTGAAAACAGTTTATAACATTAAACTCTTCTTAACACAATATTGTAATTTTTTTTATTATATAAAGGACTTATCAGGAATGATAGATTTGAGGTGATCGGACTTCATAATCATGATCCTGATATGGAATAATTGTCCGCTGTACGTGTAAAAAGCCAAATTCTTCATCGTTGTTCAACAGAATTGACCAGTCTTAAAGTCATTTATGATGAAGAAATAACACAGTAATACCTACCTTTAATAATAATTTAAAAATTAATATCAATGACGGCATTATTTATTACATTATTTAAACTGAGCTGATTAATTGTATTTAAAACGTGATGTCTCACAAACACAGGCGGAGGCAACTGTGGCAGCTGAGCTGCCTCACTTCAACCTATTTTATTGCATAGTGATCTGTGATCGCTTGGTTTATCCATAAGTTATTTACAAAATATATATTTGTAATTAAAAAATCTAGCAAGCGTAAAAAATTGTTTAACCTAAATAGGCGTAAATAATTGCGTAGTTAATTATAATTTAAGTATTTATGTTGAATCAGTAAATTGATAAAATAGGTGTACGTCTTAGTACACTTTTGAAAACTAAGTCATGCTGTAAACTACGTTCATTTAAAAATGTCCGTATATTCTTCTTAATTTAATAGAAGTAGGTTAATTTAAGCATGTTGTAAGAGTTTTAGACTACCATTATTAATTATTTACAAACTACTAAAAAGACAAGGTTTTTTTAACACGCTTATATTAGCTTCACTTGTATGTATGTATGTTGGTATGTAACTATGTAACTAAAAGAGATAGGTACCGCCATCTATTTTTAACGTCTAGCAACGAGGAGTTGTATAGGGGCTACATAGATGGAGGTGTAGAAGCAGGCGAAGCAGTGGTTTTCATTTCGCCTGCAATGATGAAGTAATCATTTAATTAACAATGAAAAAATATGTGTTACAAAGAAAACATTGCCTTTGATCCCAAAAACATATTTCTTAAGTATTTAAAAAAAATATATAACTTATTTTAAAGAAAAACGATTAAAATTTGTATAAAATAATTTCTTTCAATTAACTATTATGAATTATCTCCAACAAAAACCTAACAGAGAAAATTGGTTAAGTTCCAAGACTAAATATCAAAGTAGTGATATTTACATTTCAAAAGCTTATCTTAAGAGGAATCAGAGACATGTGAGTTAGAAAAACTGGGTGAATTGGTTCGTTTAAAGATAAACTGGCATTACTGAAACTTGGCCTAGCACACTACTGTACGCTCAGATAGCTGCTTGTAATATTTTGTGGACAAGTACAGCAGCATATTTAATATCAGTCCAATAGCAAATAGTTTTAATACCAATCTTCACAAATTAGAATATATAATTGCTTACCTAGATGATTTTTTTTATAGACAATATTATAGCTTAAGCCTCAAACTGAACAAGTTTTAATTATTATGGCCATTTACATGGATCAGGTAATAGAAAATATTTAATAAATTTAAAAAACGATTTTTATGAGTTTACGATTAACATTTTTATTTATACGTTTACTTAGGCTTTTCCGGTTGCATTTGTGTTGATGACAAGGAAGACCGAGATCGCGTACCGGTGCGTGCTTGAATACGTAAGGGATCTTATTCCAGGCGGTATTCAAGCAGCAAACATCATTACTGACTATGAAACCGCATTAACCAATGCACTGAGGAATACTCTGCCAGCTGCCAACCTGCAGCGCTGTTGGTTCCACATGATGCAAGTATGAAAAATGTTTTTAATAATTCTCTCATCATTTCCGGTGCTATAAAATATAGCATCGTGTGTTGCCATTTTAAAATGTTTATGGTAATTTTTAGGCACTTTAGAAAAAAGGTAAAGAGTTTGGCATGCGGCGACGTGAATATCGTAACGACTTGGCATTGCATAACATGTTCCGCATGTCGAAGGCTCTGGCCCTTTTACCGGTCGAGCACATAGCCGAGGGTTTTAACCTGATCAAAGAAGAGAGAAGTCGCGCGGTAAACGAACAAATAGCTCGTCGATATATTAATTACTTCGAGAACCAGTGGATGAACCGTAAGTGTTTAGTACTGCAAACCTTAGAAAACAGTTTTTCAAATCACTTTGTATTATTATGTATATAATATTCATTAAATTTACCTAAATTAATAAGATTCATAATTATTGTACAGAAGCCTCCCCCTCCCCCAGTTGTAATACTAACAAAAGAAAAAAACAATTTGATTTTGTTTGATTTTCTCTCAATACTAACATAAAAGTGAAATGCGTACATCTATATGAAATAAAGATGCTTGATAATAATAAATAGTTAATTATTACAAAAAATACCTAATATATCCTCAAAAATGAGAAAATAGTTATTTAAAAAATAATTAATTTACGTTTGTACATAGTGGAGAGGAAATGGCAGAGTGGGTAAGGCATTAGTGTGTTTGGCACTCACTGTTGCCGGGCAAAAAATCGTTTGGTTAAAAGAAGCCGCCATCTCTCCGGCAATCACAGCTATAAACTTGTAAAACGCTCTCGACTCCAAAATACTGAATTTATTTGTATGTATATGAAATGCTCTGGGGTTAAAAAAAACTAAGCAAAAAAATATTATTTTTTACAAAAAATTTTCTTTTATTATCTCATTGTATAATACTTACTATAGGAACCGGTGCGCAGAATTTAGCGTTACGGACAGGCCAGGAGGACAAACAATGATCAGGAGGTCTTTCACAGAATTTTTAACCAACAAATGAATACAACAAAGACCGGGAATTTGGAATTTTACAAGTAAATCGAAATACTTGCTACAAAATAGTTAATTAGTTATAGAAATAATTTTTTTTTTTTAAATTACAGAGGTACTCCTGAAAATTGAGGGTATTTATAGCCAAAAATATCAACAGCAGTTGGAGCGCCTCACATTAAGGCTACGTCGTCCACTATATGTGCATCAGGACAGAACATAAGAGCGGCGACTGAAAGGCTGGAGCAAGGCTGCCTTACTGTTAAGGAATTTCTCTCCTACACAGGCCACTTGGCCTATAACATAGGTATACCGACAATAGTACTAAATAAAGACTGCCAGGCGAGCAACCGTCCGGTAAAATACCATCCTCCTCACAGGCGACGGACTGACGATCCGTCCCGGATAGCGAATTCATCAAGAAATCATCTCATGATTGCACGTTGGGCCTTCATGGCCGTTACGCTACAATTAAAAATAAAACCTTAATAACTAAATTTTTTTAATAAGGAATATAACAGGTTATAAATAAAGTTGTTTTATTTTAACTTAAAATTTAGAATTGGGAGATGGTGAGGAGCAAAATGCTCCCGTTGTTGAAGCTGCCGATCCTGTAGTTGAGGCTGCTCCTGTAGTTGAGGCTGCTTTTGTTGTTGAGGCTGCTCCGGCTGTTCAAGCTGTCCAAGATAATAACGCCATTCTTCTCAGTAAGGCTCTGAACAGAAATATTAAAAACAATTTGTTAACAATTATAATAGTATACAACATATTTCTTAATGGCAATACATTATATTATATATAAGAAAAAGGAAATATTAAACATGCAATATTTAAATTTAAAAAAAAAAAACTAATAAAATGACTCGTACACCTAAATAATAAAAAAGGATACTCTGTAAAAATATATTTTGTCCATATCATATTAATAATAATTTTTATGACCATTAATATTATTGTTGATAATCCGTTTATATTTTTATTTATTTGTGTTAATAGTTAATGATGACTATCACATACCCGAGGACGACGACGAAGTTCTCGCGTTTATCGGGCAAATGGAAGGACAACGTTTGAGAAGGGAGCAAGATAATATTCCATTCGTTTCGGCTAATTTGAATGAGGATATAACACCGCGACAAATAAACAGTTGTGGCATTTGCTTGGCAGCCACTAACACACATGCCTGCATTCCGTGTGGGCACAAATGTTTATGCCACGATTGCGGTGAGAATGTGAGGGGCAGAGGGCGTTGTCCCATTTGCAATTCTGACATCTATATGATTGTCAGAATTTTTGACTAGCATCATATTGTGTAAATATTATTTTGTATATAAAATTAATTCTATAAATAATAAGTGTAAATAGCGTAAATATTGTAAATTGTAAAAAAAGGGGGTTGTGATAGATCGCCTCCTCGTGGTACCCCCTGGGCAACGTTCATCTTCTCAAGACGAACGGCTAAAGATCTATTAACTCAGTGGCCAAACTATCATTTATAACGTTCTCCTGGCCTGATTACATGCAACCAAACCGAACACAATCGAATCGAAAGATTCTCAGGTCACCTAAGAAAGCTAGGGTCTACCCTACGCATTTGCCAAATCAATATTGAAGGTATTAGCAGATCAAAAAGTGACTACATCTCCCGAATCCTCAGGGAACAAGACATCAATATAGAGGACCCAGAATCGACTGTCTCACAACCCCTCCCACATTTATTAAATGGCTGGAGGAGCTAGAACTTTCTAATACCAAATAAATTGTTTTGTTACCTTATTAATATTACTCACTATCGCTTACATTATAAAGTACCCTATTTTGTTTAATTTTAATTTTTATTTATCTATTATACCAATTTACTGTATGACGTTATCATATTATAATTAGTCTAATGCATGTAACCAGAAACCATACGCTAAATAAATAAATAAATTGTAAGAATAGTGTAAATATAAAATAGTATAAAATATGTAGTGTAAATACAATACCCCACTCCAATTTCAATCATTTTTTGGCTTAAGTTATATTTAATACTAAGTTGAATATTTTTCATGCAATGGTTAAGATTGCATCATATTTAATTATTAAGCGACAATTCTATTTTTTTTTTTATTAAATTAAAGCTTTGACAACTAGGTCATTCTAAATTTATGTACACGTGATAAAATACATAATAATTTCGTCCAGGAAAATTCTAAGAATAAAATTTTTTTTTTTGTTCAAATGTAATATTAATTAGCAAAGTGTAATAATTCTAATTGTATCGAAAATATTACAATTAGTATAATAAAAAATATTTAAGATACATGAAAAACTAATTAAGCTAAAATCATTATATATATTACATAGTTACATTTTAAAAATCATAGGGTTTAAAATGTCATTTTAATGATTACACGGTGTATTTTTAAAATACATGCAAATAAGTGCCAAAACTTACAAATTAATTGTTTCTTCTTAGTTCTGAGTGTAGTAGATATATAACAGTGAATAAGTTTATATTAAGCAACTGACTTGAAAATTACAATAGTACTTACTGAACATCAGTACATCGAACAATGAACAATGACCGATGACGTTGTCGAAATTTGAACATTATGTAACCGTTACAGTGTTACCAGAATTACCGCACTTATAATAAAATTATTGTGCGCACCTTTGTACACAAATCTCATCTTTACTACTGCAGTGATATAAAATCACGGTATTTTTATTATTTGTACTACCCACTACATTATGATGGATGTTTATTATACTTTGATTGAACTTCGTAAAATAGTTAATATCATTTTATTGAAATCAAATTATAGGCGTCATTACGGGGTAGCAATCGCTACCCCATCAATTTTATTGAGGTTGCAAAGCTACCCTACGAGTAATTTGTAAAAAAATACAATTTTATTAATTTGTAAAAAAATACAATTTTATTAATTTGTAAAAAAATACAATTTTATTAATTTTTTTCAGATTTTGATCACAAAAAAATAATATGATTAGTATAATAATTATAGTATCATCGGCTATCTACTATATTGAATTTGAACGTAGGTATAAACTATAAAGATAACTCATAATTAATGAATTTTTAGCGAAACTACATATTTATTTTTCCCAGGAAACGGTTTATCGTTTACGATCGGGGACGGTACGAAGTATAGCTATAAGCACAGACCACAGTATAATATTATTTTGTTATCATTATACCGTTGTTGTAATGAACTACGAATTACATAAATCTTTATCTTTATCTGATACTCGGTGGAATTGCCGAATAGAAGCTATTAAAGCAGTACTTGAAAAATTATCAGCGTTATTGCATTCGCTTCATGAAATTGGAGAAAATGACACTTTTGCAGGACCTGATGCTAGTTCATTACTTAAATTAACCGAAATCTTTGATTTGATTTTTTGCTTAAATTTACAAACATTTGTGTTGAATGAAACTAATATTTTATCAAAATACCTTTAATCTCCATCAATTAATTATTCATCGGTACATTTGATGGCACAGCAAACAATTAATACGTTTAAAGACAGTCAATCTAATGATAAGTTCCATAGTATATGAATAGAAACCCAAGTTATTGTTGATAAATATGATTTAGAAGAAGCAAAATTACCTAGAGAGAGAAAAATTCCAATGAAATTAGGTGGAGGAAAGTCCCAACAAAATGCATTAAACATAAAATATCATTATTTAATTAATGTTTATTATGTAGTTTTGGATATAATTGTTGCCGATATAGAAGAAAGATTTAAAGAAAACAATTAAGCTCTTTTAAATGCTATGAATGATATATTAACTAGTGATTTACCAGATGTGGCTTCATATAAGTTAGTATGTAACACGTATGATATTAATATTTCTGAACTACAGAGTGAAGTTAATATATTTAATCGGATGTTTAAAACACAAAATGTGAAAGAAAATTTACTCGACAGTCGGATATCATATATTTTATCCAACAATATACAGGTCGGATTCCCATTGTATTCCCAAATTTAAAAATTATTTTTAACATTACCGACAAATACAGCAACATGCGAAAGAAGTTTTTCCATATTAAAACGTATAAAAACTTAACTTAGATGTACTACTGGGCAAGATCGTTTAAATGATTTAGCAATACTCTATGTGCATCGAGATCAAGAAGTCAACAAGGACGATGTTATAAAAGAATTTGATGCCACAGAGAATGGACGACGCATGATTCTTCACTAAATTGAAAAATAAATTTTAACTTGCAATAATATATGAAATCAGAAATTGTATATTTGTGTGATAAATTAATGTAAATAAATGGTTAAACTAAAAAAAAAAAATTATGAGATTTATGATATATTTTTACCTAATTTTTATGAACAATTAACCAGGATTCACCGATATACCGACTGCTCACTCCCTTCTTTAGACTAAAACTAAATTAAAAATAATATTCAAGATGCTTGCTACCCCATGAATTTACTCCAAATGACGTCCCTGAATCAAATCCTATAATTTTAGTTATTATCAAAATTAACGCTATTATTCTTCTCATGACACGTAGGTAACAAAGCACAAACATTTTTCTATATAAGCTCCATATTATACGGCATAATATTTAACTGTTCAATATAATAATGAAATTTATGAACAGTTGAATTGGCAAATATTATTAATGTAAGCATATTACCATAAGTTTAAGTTATACCATTTTATACAAATTTACAACACTAGTATTGTCTATGAAAATATACATGTATAATATACATATGCCATCAAGCATATGCAATGACTTTCAATTTATTATTGTAAATTATAATATAATATATTAAATTTAATTATTGAATACAATTAATATTGTTTATTTGGGTCATGGAATATAAGTATGTTATAAGTAATAAATATAATATAACCTTATATGGTATTATATGTGAACACTAAAGAAATCATTGAGTAATATTTAAAAGTTGTTTTATACAAGGACCAATTACATTTGTAACCTAGATTATATCATATATAAGACATAGTATTAAGGAGTTGGATTTACCATTCTATTACGGCTGCTGTTATAACTGTAACGTACGTTGAATATATTTTTCTCTATATTTATACAGTGTGTTTTTATGATTAATAGTATTGTGTTCAAACATATTATTGTGGTGTTTTATTTTCTACTTAAATACTAACTTCCACCAAGATATACAGGCGTATATCGCAATATTAATGTTTGCAAATTATAACTGTACAAAAATAAAACAAAATTACGACCAATGTTGTACATTTTGTAAGACAATTTAGTGCCAGATTTACTCTACATTTACACATTATGATTAAGAAATGGAAAATAAACGTTTCATATCTCATATCAACGGACTTTCCCGTATTTCTTTGTAAATACTTAAATGTATTGTACATAATTGACCATTCACATTTGTGATAATATAGAAGCAAGCTACAGTTTTTTATTTTTAGTCGCCGCACAGTGGTCGGAAATCCAACTTTAGGCGGACAAAATTATTTTATTTACAATATGTGTTACTAATGTTATTAAATTTAAATTTAAATTATTACAAATTTTATTTTTATTTTTACAGTAAACAGACATTATTATTTATTAAGAATTCAGAGGCACCTTTGTTCTTAAAAATACAAACAACATTTATAGGGAAATAACAGATATGCTAATCACCGGGGCTCGGAACTTATCACATACAATTTGAAAGTGCTTTTTTTTATTTATTTGAAGGTTTTTTTTTCTTCCTGGTATTTCGGTGGTATTAATACATCATAATATATTATCTAAATAGCATCGTAATGTGATAAACACGAAAGGTAAGGGATAACGTAATATTGATTAATGATTTGTCCATCTCGGTCGGGGGTTTGTATTCAATTCTGTTTTTGTTAATGGTTTTATTGTAGTCTTGGAAAATAGGCACAAATGACAAATATCTAGTATTTATAATTATAAGGGGACATTTTTTTACGGAATACGGTTTTTTTTCATTTTTAGGGAAAGGAGGAGGGTTAATATTTTTGAGATTGCTTTTTTTTTGCTTATTTGAATGTTTTTAAGTGCTTTTTTGAGTCCTTAAAATGAAGTTTTTTAGCGCTTATTTTGATGATTTTAAGAGCTTTAAGTCCCGAGCCCTGCTAATCACAGACGCAACTCGACGCAAATTAAAATTATGTCATTGAAAAGATAAGAAGTTTTTGAATAATACCTATGTATTTTTATATGATCATTTTAGATTTCTTCTTATATAATGTCTTTTAAAATGTAAAGCCACTACTAAAAAAGATTTTTATTAGTGATGCAATATATATACAGTATGTATTCATTAGAAAAATATGTATGAATTAAATTTAAAAACTAAATTTTATAATTAAACTTACCATTTGTATTGATTTCCATTTAAAAAAAATTACTTAACTTTTATAAAATTGAACAAACGCTGAATCATCGACGAAGAAATGAATTGATATACTTAATCAACCGTAAATATAGTAGATTTTGTCTCTAATCGTTTTACAGTTATCGCATTTTAAAGTGGTTATCGTTGCTATAATAACCCAGAGGCTATTAAATAAAAAATAAATATCTGAAATAAATTTACCAGATTAGCCGAGTGAATAAAAATATATTAAATTTTTCCCAACTAATAAATATAAAAATATTAAAAAAAAAAATAAAAATAATTAAAAAAAACCCGAATAAGCAAGTCACCGTACGGTACCACTGCAGGTAGAAGAATAAACATACCGCGGACGCGGTGGCCGGTCACCGGTGGATCGGCACTGGGCGGCAAAATTTTCGGAGACATTATTTTCGGTTAATACATGTTTTGGCTTAAAAATTGTTCGATGAAAATATTTTCGGAACTATTATTTTCGGCGTTAATGTTTTTCAGCTGTAATAATTTTCGGTAAAATTATGGTCGGACCAAATACTTTCGGCTAAAATATTTTCGGCTTTTTTATAGCCTCCCAATAAAGTACTTCTTTGTATAATAGGATAATCTTGAAATATTTTACAAAATAAATAAAATATATTATATTACTTTTTTATATCCACTGTACTACTGTACATCGGAATTTAATTCTATCAGCTTTAACGATTACGCTGTAAAGCAAAGGAAGTGTAATGGTGTATATAGTAGCTCAAAAGGGATGAATGGGGTTGCCTAGTAATACCAAAGAGTTACTGTAGTGTCAAATGTGTAATGTAAGTATAATGTTGATAATTTGAAAACTTTAATAATTTAAAAAAGTTCCTTTTTCGGTTATCATTAGTACTTAAACTAGAATTGCCTCACCGGTGCAACAAACAGTTTACTAAACAAAATACAATTGTGAATAAAATTCACACACAACAAATTAACTTAATTTCTGGCCAAGGGTGTAGCGAGGTCATTGTTCCCAAGTCCTTACGGCCGACTGACTTTACAAAAACAAAATGTACACGCACAAGAACTAATTAGTCATTTTTTTTCCCTTACTTTTTAATTTTCTCAATGTTCTTATGTTAAAATTTTAAAACTAATATATACGCAAAAATAAGAATACTTTTAAATAAATATAATTATAAAAAAAAATGCAATGGATATAAAAAGTGGTTAAATGTTATTTCATATTTTTTTTTAGAACCGCCATTGTTGAGATCATTTTTTAATAAATAATAATATAATTTTACTTAATACTAATAAAGAATAACAAATATACGAAGTAAAACAGGGCTGTGTATACTTTCGTCCCTAAGAAGGTATATTTGGCAGGCAATTCAACCAGCGCGGCAACTTTAAAACATTAACTTCCATTTTGTACCTATACACTTTGCAATACGTACTAAAAAATATATAGATTATAGGTGATACCTACACGCATTTATAAAATAAACAAAGATAACAGTTCAATAATAGGTAAACAGTTTTCTAGAGATAATAAAATATCGTTTTTTTGGTGGTGAAAAATATACGTTCGGACTTTTTGTCTCTTTCAAAATGCCATCTGGAAATATTTTTTAAAAACAGCCTCGTTTGAGTCGTTAGCTAATAATTACTCCTTAATAATATGTCATGCTGGCAGCACAACTAACACCATTAATAATCGTATATTGTATACAAGTATTGTTAGTGTTGGCATTACTGAGAGGCGGTTTTTTTAGGGGCGGCGATTTGTCGATTTTTTATCCGGCGACGTTTTGTCGATTTTTTGTCCGGCGGCGTTTTGTCGGGCGACCTTTTGTCGTTTTTCCGATACAGTGCATCCGGCACAGAAGTGTCAGCTAAAACACGTTCAGTGACATTATTTTCGGACTTATTATCGCCGTAAATAATTCGGCAGTATCATTACCCTATATTATAGGGCCTATAACATTAAAATAATAGAATCTAAATTCAAAATCGCCTCGGTTAATTGTCAGGTTTAAAGCCCAAAAATTACACCCAAAACAGTGAAATGCAAAAAACTATTAATTTCTTAAAGGTGAATGTACCTATAATAGAAGTCAAGTTATTGTTAAAAATAATAGTAATTGATATTTGTTTAAAATTACCGAGTTTGAACAATTTTTCCATTTGAGGAGTGATTTAATATATCCTTTAATTTTTTTTATTTTGGCTAGTGACTTTTTATTTTTTTGGAATACTTTCTATTTTAACATATATAAACTTAACTTATAGACTTATATATAACCTATGGTATACACTTTACACAAAAGTTGTCACAACATAAATGTACGAACTACGACTTGTTTGTACTATTTCATGGGACTTATTGTACATATAAGTACAGAGTATATTTACATTCCCCCGGACTTTTGAGACAACTATTATTTATAAAACTAGAGATACAGATAAAGATGTCTAGAGGTTAGTCGGCTAAATGTCTGTTATGGTTTACCTTTGTGAAACAAAATTTGTTCAAACGTAGTATGTTATATGTCAGTACACAGCGGTTCTGAGTGGGGTGCCCGGCTACGCCGGCCATAAGTTAATAATACATTCATATTTTTTTGATCCATATATTTAAATCCATAAATTGATTTTTTTTAGATGGCTAACCAACAGTTCATCCTACTAAATGATCATAATTAAAAATTTTAAAATAATTTTATTATTCATTATGTAGTATTAATTTTAAAAAATATAGCAAAATCTATAGTTTTAACTTTTTTAGAGTGGAGCGAATACTTATATTATACTTCTATAAATAATAAAATAATAAATTAAATGTTGATGTTGAATTTCAATATAAATTAAAAAATTTATTGTTCTTATTTTTGTAATTTTTATTCAGTGCTTCAGATATTATAATATTAATCATTTATTAAATGAAAAATTAGTTTCAATAAAAATGATAATATTTTAATAATAATAATAATATTTTAGATTCCGAATTCGTACGGTCCGTGACAATATTTTCCGTGACTTTACGGCCTCCCCGCGCAGACTTGTATGTAAACCTAACCTAACCTAACCTACCTAACCTAACCTAACCTACCTAACCTAACCTTGTGTATATATATTTCCAAGTATATATGTACTTGCACAAGACCGGTGAAGAGTTAACGTATACAACGATTTGTTTTTAAAAAATCGATCAGCACGGCGATGATAGCGTAAAATCCTCTAAACAATATTTCCTTATAATAATATTACTACCACGTATCTTAAGACAATCTTAAGACCATGGGCCGTCGCGTACTACCGCACAGCTGAAAGAATATTGTGACCCACACTGCAAAAGCAAGTACTTTGGGTAAACAACGATTTAAAAAGTTGTTGTAACAAATCGAGTTTCGTTTGCATAGAGTTGTTTTCTATTCAAATCTTTAATTTAAACAGGGCAAGATGTTTTTTAATGTACGGTATTAATACTAACCTAACCGCCACCACGTGGTACAGGTAGAGTTAAGCGGGACAAATGTAAAAGCGTTTTTTTCAAATGTCAGTAAAAGTATTGAGTTAAAGCTAAAAGTAATTGTCGACGGTATCTAAAAATAGCTTCACTACATATGTTCTGTTGTATAACGGTATTAATAAAAACGATCCGATAACATGCGATATTTCTGTAAAATATATTTGCATAAAAAAACAAACCAGTAAACTTGTAAAGTACAAAATCATATTATTTTACAATATTATGTAGTTTGTGTTCCAAGTTGGTATAAGACGGGTTACGCACCATGGCTGTGGCGTACAGCTGCTTGGATTATATACAATTAGTTTATACCATAATAATATAAGTTATGGGAAAATTGTTAATGTACGATAACATTATATGATATGTGAACGTTTCAAATGAATAACAATATACATTACAATGACACTGACGATTATCCATACTAGAAACATCGGCAGAAATACCATGATAGTCAGAAGTTTCAGCAACAGTGCATAAAAAGTCAATACAAGTAGCAAAGGTGCAATAGCCGTGAGTAAGAGTACCAGTATGACAATACTAGCAAAAATCAGCACAATAGCTACTGCACTGACCACAACTCCGTAACACATCTTTGCGAATAGGCCTTTGCCAATTTCTCGGATGCCAGTCAGAATGGTCGTTCCAACAACCTGTTAAATACATTTGAAGAATACAGCTATAGAGTTAAATTCTAAAATTAATTTTAAATTTACAAATTCTGGTCAGTGGGGTAGGTATATAACTGTTAAAAACAAAATAATATGTAAATTTCTATGAGAAGTGTACCTGTGTGTCGACCTGCAAGATCGGCAAATTTGGTTTTCCAAATTCAATAAGTGAAGTTCTGTCAAGGTTTTTGACTTTGGGCAGCACCATGCCAAAACCCGGGTAGGAAATTATGTCTACACTGCAGTGCAAATGGCGGCTGTCCATCGTCAAATTCCAACTGACTTGTTCTTCCTTATATAACTTTTTGAGAGAGGTATTTTATATTATAATAGATTTCGGAGAAACTTTTAAGCGCAAAATATTTAAATTTCTATGAGAAGTTTATTACCTGTGTGTCGACCTGCAGGATCGGCAAATTTGGTTTTCCAAATTCAATAAGTGAAGTACCGTCAAGGTTTTTGACTTCGGGCAGCACCATGCCAAAACACGGGTAGGAAATTATATCTACACTGCAGTGCAAATGGCGGCTGTCCATCGTCAAATTCCAAATGACTTTATGTAGTCCTGATTGGCTCATTGTTCCAACCAACACAACGACCATCAACACAAAAACCGTAAAATACAGGTTATACATGTTGTATTAGCTGTAAGAAATCCTTCGAAACAGGAAAAATTAGCAAAAACGGTTCGGAGAAATATGTTGTTTTACACTGAAATGGTGCGGTAATAACAGTTACATTATAAACAAGCCGTTTTTAATATACATGTACCTATATTAGTAGTATTTGCCAGCATATATAAATAAATAGAATGTTTTTTTTTAAATAACATCTGTTCTACTTTTTACCGTGAATAGTTCCGAAGTGTATTTTACACTTGTTGTAGGTATAATATGTTAGACCTATCTTCAGACTTATAAAATCTATAGAAATCACTGTGATAGTCTGACAATCAAAAAATTATCATTACATCCTCATTACTGTACACATATTTATTAAGTATACATTAAAGTCGAAATTCTTAATTATTATTAACAATAATAATATATTTTTTTTTCATAGGTCTAATATATTATGATATACTTGTTTAAATCTAACCTAACCAAATTAGTATACTAAGTATTTATATATAAAACGCAGCATTAATGAAAACACATTTATAAGTGTATATTCTACTGCACTTTAGGTACAATGTTATCATTTTTTTTAAGAATATTGTTAAGTGCAATATTATGCATATTATGTCGTTCGTGTACAGTGTATGAACTGTCAGGCTCCAAGTCTAATCTAACATGAAGATATATTATTATATATTTTCTACGGTGTATCATGAAATTAAGACGTACAAATCGCATGAATAAACAAAATGTGTCAAATTAACCAAAACATATAATTGCTAAATGTTGGAAATATATACACAAGGTATTGATAACAAATTAAACATACCTACTATTTTATAAAATAAATGTAAAAGTGTGTAGTGGTGGTATATTTGTCAGTCGATATAGCGGTTATCATTATTATTTACTATCGGTGAATTATTTACCTAAAGTAAATAGTGTTTGGTACGGTTATGATTTTTAAACGCTACTATAGCTATTGTCAAAGTTAATTGTCAATAAATAATAACAGAGAGCAGTCAAGTGTCACCTTAATATGTTAGCGTCTCCAAGATATTTAACTTATTTTTTACACTCCCTTTAATTTTAAAACTGTGTAGCTCGTTAACTACTCAATCGATTTACCTAGTTTTTACGCCTAAAATTAAATTTAAAAAAAATAAACACGATCATCAAAAAAAAATTGGGGGTTACCATTTAAAAATCCAAAGTTGATATGGTTTTAACGCATAAGGGATGGTGTTAAAATTTTGAAAAATACATTAAATTTGTCCTACCTAATAACTATAATAGTACAAAAAAAAAAAAATTAAAAAAGTCTAATATCTTCCAAGATATTGAGTGGTCCATAGTTAACCAATCACCCGGTATAGGTGTTCAAAAACGGAATTCCTTTTTCGGATTTGATAATATATATTTTGTGTTTGTGAAAGGGCTTGCTATATAATAGCATAGAAAATCTAAGTTTATACTGGGATTAGGTGTATCATAACTTGACAGTACCTATTGTCGAATCAGATACACTTTTTTAGGATTTGTCAACACATCCGTGATAAAATAGGTAAGTATTTCTACTGCGTTGTATCTCATTAGAGGAACAAATGTACTTTACCAGGCACCCTTTTTTTTCGATTTTTTTTTTTTATCGATATTACGTTTAATGCTGTTGAAATTTTGCTAGTGAATTTTTTGCCGGACGAACTTAGTTTCGGAGTTACAGACGTTTTAAGTTCGTGATTTCGAACGGCCTCGCACTGAGCAACGATCCAGCTACAGCCGGGTCGACTACCTGCTATCGGCCGCCGTGGTCATTTTTTTACGCGCGGCGAGATCCCAAAATAGTACTTTTTCCAGTTTACGTTTTTATCGGTGATATTGAATTGAGTCCCGAACATTGAAATGAGTCCCACGAATATTTGTGGGTTGTCGGAATTGAGTCCAACAAATATTTTTTTGGTTGTTTGAGTTGAGTCCCTTCAGCCTATTAGCGTTATCGAGGAGACATCACGTGGAGGTTGGCTGATTAGTCTCCCAAAAATGTGTGTGCTTGCTTACAAATGCTTTGCTTGTTTATAAATGGTCAAAAAAAACTTTCAATTTTAATAATTTTTAAAAATAATTAAAATAATGTCTGAGTTTAAATAGTTGCTGGTAAAAATTTAAATGAAACAGATTTTAAGTAGTCAAATCTACTATTTTTTTTATTTTGATATTTGATAATATGCTCCCGTAAAAATTGTTCTTTTTCCAATGTTTTTTTACATGTTTTTGTTGTTGCATTGCTTGGTAATTTAATATAGGTATCACACTGTATGCCTAGAAGAGTGACAACATGAATAAAAATATTCGGATGTCCTGAGTGAAACAATGCATTTAATTTTGCATGAAAACTTTCACAACTGTTAGTTGTCCGATTAGTGCTTGCTGAAAAATCACACCAAATTTTTGGGGGGAAACTGTCCAACTTCATTGTTTATTTGGGACTCAATTCAATATAGTCCGTGCAAATTCCCTCCTAATAATAGCAAAGGAGACTATGCTTACATTCTTATCTACGTAATCAATTCAAACATATTAAGATAAAAAACGGGACTCAATTCAATGTTGTCCGTTTTTATTGCATCATTATTATTATTATTATTACTATTATTATTATTATTTTTATTATTATTATGTGAGGTAATGTATTCGTCGAGTGAGCTATTCTTGGTATTTTAAGTGTACGGCAAAAAAAAAAAAAACACGACGGGCGAGAGCAGGTAGTCGATCCCGCTGTAACCGTGTTATTGTTTATTGCGCGCCCGCCCGTAATCGCGAACTTAAAACGTCTGTAACTCCGAAACTAAGTTCGCCCGGCAAAAAATTCATTAGCAAAATTTCATCAGCAATAAACGTAATATCGATAAAAAAAAAAATCGAAAAAAAGGGTGCCCGGTAAAGTACACTTATACCGGCTACTTCTGCAATCACTATTATTTGATTTTTATAATACATGTCATGTATGGTTCCCTTTGAATACTGATGGTTCTTATGGTATCATAATTATTTTGCTTTAAATAATTTTAACGAGAAGAACTTTTAATTGTTTTAATATTTAACCAGTAAACACTTGATACCTATATTATATTTTAATAAGAATAGAAATTATTCTAATACTTTTTAACTAGGTAATTAAAAAAAAATCAATAGTGTAATAATCCCAATACTATTGTTTGTTATTATTAGTCATATTATTATTGCCATATAGATGTTGTAATACTTTTACTTGTTTGTAGCCGCGCGTGTTGGCCAATAGCTCAATCACGCGTTATCGTTATTGACTATTGTTATTATTTTTGAGTAGTAGTAGGACTAACCATTGTTTTAGTTTAATATAAAAGGGCATTAGTTATTAAGCTAGAGACCTCAGTACTTAATTAGTATACTCAGTGATCTAATTGATACTCTGTGTCACTATTATAAGTATTGTCTTGAATTATTATTATGTTTAAAAGTGTTAATTAAACATTACTATAAACTTGTTTATACTCTGTCTGAATTACCTTTCTCATATCTTCTAAGTCTTATAAGTGTGCTGCTTAAATCTCTTGGTGCAGTACAATAGGTTTATATATATACCTATATATATCTAATAATTTAATATACTTGGGGGTCATGAAAAAATTATTGCTACTTTGGAAAGTTGGGCCTTTGAATGTGCGTTTGCGGTCAAGAGATATTAAAGAACTTTCAAAATCATTATTAGCTTTAAACACAGATTTTCCATCAGCTTTTGTAAGAAAATGCAGAAGTCTTCGTGAACTTGGTCGATGGAAAGCAGTCGAGCTTCGTTTTTTTTACTTTATTCTGGACCAATTGTTTAGAAATCTAAATTAAGTGAAGAATGTTATTCTCATTTTATGTCCTTAAATATTGCAATGATAAAACTCCTTAGTCCAAATTACAAACTTTTGGTTAACTATGCCCGGCACCTATTAGATTTTTTTGTGAAACAATTTCAAAGTTTGTATGGTGAATATAATGTATCACTTATGTGATGATTATGATCAATTTGGTCCACTTGATCAGTGTAGTGCATTTGTTTTTGAAAACTTCATGAAAGAACTCAAATCTCTAGTAAGAAAACATGAAAAACCATTACACCAGGTTATTAACAGGTATTCAGAAATAAACAAAAATAGTGAGAAAAATAAAATTGTTCAACAACTAAATGAAAAACCAATTCTTAAAAGATCTCATGTGAGTGGTCCATTGATAAACAACTTTGGTGGTGTTCAATATTATAGTGTGATTTTCAAAAATATTTCTATAGTTATTAGAAAACACTAAGAGGCAGATAGTTTTGTTTTAACTAAACAAGGAGTCATTGTTAAATGTGTTAATATTATTGAATTTGATAATAATATTTTTGTAATAGGATACAAGTTTCAATATGCATCATTTTTTCTTAACGAACCAACAAATTCAATATTACTAGATATTTACACTGTAAAATGTTATCAAGAATCATTAAATTGTTGGAATATATTGGATATAAAAAAAAAAATGTTGGTCTTCAATCATAATAAAGAAATCATAGCTATGCCTGTACTACATACAGAAGAAGAAGCCTTGTCATTGGGTATTTTAAAACTATTTTTATTTTTTGTTTTTACTTGTTATATTATTTAAGTGTATGCATGTAGTTATAACGTGTTTTTGTATTTTAGATGAGTCGTTGGGAAGTTGTATTCTTCCATAAAGATAACAGTATAGAGGCTGTGCCAGATACTTGGATGAAAAAAGATAGTTGTGCTTGGCCAAAAAAAACAAAAATATTAAATATAACTTTTATATTTATTTGTTTAATTAATAATTAGGTAAATCCTTTAACCAACTAAATATTCTAAGTATCCAACTTAATAAAAAAAAAATAGCCTATTTCAGATTACCTACAACCCCCAGCTAATTTCTTGCAATTTTATTGTTTACAATATTTAATTTTTGCAGACTTTTTGACACAATAATAATTGTTGCCTAATTTTCCTATTAATTGTTATTACGAATTTTCCCTCTCAATTATTTAAAGGAGAAGAAGGGTAGTAATTTATTTTTGATAATTTTTCAACTGAGCACGCATACAAATACGTTTTAATCAAACCTCAAAAAATTGTTATAGCTAGATATATATGTGTATTTAATGTGTAGTAATTTATTATATATTGATTTATAATTTTGACACTATGTTACAGATGCTATTAGGAGAAATATACAATATGCCAGTGTACCGGATCAGAATATAAATGCTCCATTAAAAGTTTGGTTAGACCATGCAAAATTTCGAAAAGAAAAGGCAAAAATAAAAATAATACAACATAACATCGTATATCATTGCAGTATTATTTTGAAACTACTTATTCAGTAGTATTTTTTATTGCCTTTTTTTGTATCATTGATTAATTATCATTGATTATTTATCAATGATAATTTTCTTTAAATACATTTTTTTTTATAATTAAAAGTATTTTTTATTATATGTTATGTTTTTAAATATTGACTTAAATTTTTTAAATGTTTTAAAAAGTGTTGCTGATTAACAATAAAAAATATTGTGAAATCTTTATATGCTTATATTTATAATATTAAATACAAAATTATATAGTTTTAACTTGATTCATGTTGTTTTTTTTTACAGTATGTAATTACATTTTTTAAATAAAATTGCCCACAGCGTTACTATATAATACCTATATATATTTTATGGTGATGAGAATTATTTTACTGAAGATTTAAAAAAAATTTATTATTTTACTTCTATCTTGTTTTAAAACCTTATAAGAACTTTGAAGGTCTAATGTTTTAATAGCTTTATATAAACAATATCCCTAAAATGTACTGAGATAACATAGTAAAAATTGTATAACGGTTACATTGGAGAAACGTTTAAAAATAATATTATCTGAGCCTTATTTTTGTGGCCAAATAAGTTTGAAGGAATGTTATTGAAAAGTTAAATAATTTAAGGACAGTGATTGTAAAACATTTGGAGAAGACGCACTTTATATTTAAAACGTTTTTAAAAAGTTCTGTAAAGAATTAATTGCTGTCTGGGTTGTTGGTCTTTCTTGGCAATCCATTTACCGAAACAACCTCTGGTCCAACAGACCTTATCAGGTACCTAAATAACATGTGAAACATAATTTTTGGATTCAAGTCTTAACCAGGTATTGTAGTTATTATTTATTTATTTCAGCATAATTATAGTGTCATTAAAACACATCTGATTTCAATAAATCTTTTTATTGCAGTTTAACAAAAAGGCTTTTCTTAATGGCGATATTTGATCTGAAACAATGAAATACCTTTGGTAATATAGAAGTAGACGTTCAAGGTGCACTCCACGGTGGTGAACGAATGCTTTTATAAGAGTAAATCCTCTTTCAATGTTGCGGGCCGGAAGCAGGGGAAGACATAACAGAAGTTTAACTGTTTTTAAAGCATTCTCATTATGGTTTGCATAATTCAAGTAACCGAGCTTACTCATTTTTCTCCACACAGCCTTTAAAGATACATGTGTTTAAATATAAAAATTATTTATGTTTTACTTTTTTACTTGATTGTGGTGAAACCAACAACCTGCCGCACGAGCTCCCGGAAACGTTGATACCAGAGCATCTCGAAGTGCTGGCAGTGGCAAAACTCAATTATTCTTTCAAAATGTTTGTTTGGTATTTTATTATACATTCTACAGAATAATATTAATGATTTTTTTTTTGTGGGATTTTAATATCTAAAACCCACACTTGTGGTTGACTGTAAATTGGTTGATGAACAGGCCAGGCCTGTTTGAAATTACTGTATTTAAGTTCTACGTGGATTAATGAAAATCGAGGGGGTTTTTCCTGATTTATTTATGTTTAATATAATTACGAGACTGAACTTAGCGAAATAAGAACGAATATTTAATGCACATTTCATTCATGTTTGATGTATATCTTTAAATAAAATTACCCTAAAATCTAAAATATGGCCCTGATCTTAGCGAGTTTTATTTCGTGACACAGTTTAATTATAAATTATACATTATTATAACTGTTTTTAAAATATTTTTTTATATTTGTGCATAGATGACACAAGCAAATTACATCCATTACATCATATTGACGTTGTAAATGCACAACAGTTTATAAATACTTACGGAGCAGATCAACTAGCAAGACAAATGTTAATACGTGCAACACAATATATGGTTCTCGGATTAATGAATGATGATCTAAGTGTGTTCGTAGACAAAAAAGAACTTGGTAATTTATGGGAAAATAATAAGGAATTCACGTAAAAAATACACTTTGTTGCTTATAACAAATAAACTTAAAAAATTATATAAAGGCTATACATATTAAAATAACAAAATGTTATTTATTGTTATAAATAACATTTATAAGAACAAGTACCTCTCAAGCAGTAAATTCCCATTATTAGTTATTATATATTATGAATAAGTTTCAGTCTACAAGGTAAGAAACGTTTTAAATATCATCGGAAAAAAATCTAGCCTTAAGTTAAAATTTTAGACAAGAAAAAAGCAAAATAAATGTATTACATTGGTTAAAATATATTACCTAAGTAAACATTTGTTTTACGAGTGATGTTAATACCTTACACTAAGAATGAAATAGACTGAGCTTGCGTCACGGTAATGTAAATATAAATACAATTTTTTTTTAAATCAGCTATGCAAATAAATTAACATAGGCACTCAATAAACTATATTAAGATTTACTGTTTCCATTGACATAAAAACCCATTGAAAAGTCGCAAGAAAAACATTTCAAAAACAGTTCTTGTATTTCAATAGTTTAACTTGTTGTATACTCATTAACAAACTTCTAAGACAGTAAGTACATTTGTTATACATTTTATTAAGTTATCAAAATGTTGGTCTTCTAAATGAAAATCAAAAAAATTTCTACATTTTTAGAGCTTTTTCTCTTTTTCACAAAGGGTAAATCAGTCAGTAGTTTTACGAATTGCGTGGATCCGGTCACATAATACATGTGAAATAAACATACAATATTGTCGTAGCATCTAAGCTCTGCATTGAAGCTGATAATTAAATGATTACTTAGTCTAACCTAAAATAATTTAATAATTAACATTTTTGCAGATAACAATGAAACTTTTATGTATTTTAATACCGTTTGCCTTGGTAAATGTTTTGGTAGCTGAATTAGGTGATTATTTCATATTTTTAAGTACTTAACGCGATTATAGAAATTTATAAAAAAAAAACTCAACACTTTTTTTCCAGATGAATATGTAAAGCAGGTTATCCTGACAAGTGAGTAAACTATTTTTTCAATAAAAAGTAATTGTTTAAGTCATGCTTTATGTATATAACTTTTTACAGACGAACATATAAAGCTTGTAGAAGGTAAAATATATTTAAATAATGATATATAATGTTTTCGATATATTATGCTTTGTTTATGTAAACTGTGAAGCTACCAGAGTTGTAAACCTAACGTTGATACTTAAATGATTTAAATTAGTAAATTTATAATTATACTCAAAGGCGCAGTTTCCATAATTTAATTAGAACTCACTTAAAATTCACTGTTAACATAACAAGTTAAGGAATGTTAGGTAAAATGGTAGCCACTAAATTTAAAGAACATAAATAGGTAATCAAGAAGGGCACAATTCTCTTGTTGCTAAACATTTATTGTGTGTTAATTCTATCATATAATCAGTAAAATTCCTTTAAAAAAACTTAAACAAATGCTAAAAAAATTATTAAACTGTGATTTAAGTCCAGGATTTGTTTCAAAAGTATTGCTTAAGTATTTTCTATCTTTGTTTATAGCAAAACTCATTATTTGTTTATTCTAGCTGATGTGCCGGCAATCATTATAGACATTATTCTTAAAGGATATATGATGGGTAATTATGATTATACTAATAGCAAATAAATGAATAATAATGATATATCATGCTAGTAGATGAAAATATATGACATAAAATTATATTCAAACATATTTTGCTCAGAATTTATAAAATATTGATATTTATGTGTTTAAATATAATACATTTATTTTATGTTTTTTTCAGTGGAAATGACTATTATGCTAGGACTACCGGGTAATAAATTCTTTTAGCAAGTTATGGAATTACTTCAACATAGTTGTATCGATATTGATTAAGTATAAAATGTTTCAGTTTTATTTTCAGCAACCAAAGAAAGAGTCTCTGACGATACAATGCGTGGTAAATACTTAGTAATGAATTGTTCATATGTTTTGTGAATAAACATAAATTTCCATATTGATTTGTATTATAAAACAAAAAATGATTTACAATAAAATGTACTTTGTTTTTAATTGTAGACGTGATAACTTGCTAACGTCTTGTGCGATCACATATATATTCTGTAACAGGTATAAAATATAAAAACCTACATTTTCATTCGAATAATGATTAAATTTAATAGTTGTATGGTTGCAGTAAAGACGATAATTAATATTCTATTAAAGTTTAAAGTTGTATTCTTATATTATGATTTTTTCTTAAGAGGGCGTCACACCGGTGATTTTCAGTGGTAAAAACATGTTTAAGCAGACTGAAAATAACTTAACGCTTAATTTTAGTTTTAGAGTAAAAGCGTCCATTACAAAATTAAAAGAAGACAAAATTCCTGAGGGCAAGACGGAGCGTTTTTTTAAAAAAATTATTTTTTTGAAAAGTTACAGTCATTAAAAAATGTTAAAATAGTCGTTTTTTTTAAACTATGTATTAAGCGTTATACTTGGAATAATGAAAAAAGCGTACCGTCTTGCCCTCCAAAAAATTGTTTTCTTTCAATTTTATAATAGGTGCTTTTACTCTAAAACCAAAATTAATCGAGATATTTTCAGTCTGCTTAAACATGTAGAGATGAAAAAACATTTTTAAATCGCTTTCAAGGATGCTGTTGTAACGATCATATTTCACCTGACCGTTACTTCGTGTCCCAAACCTACTGACACAGCACCCCCGACTATGGGTAGGGGAACGGTCGCACACACAGGACAATGCACGTCGCGTATCATCTACTTAACCAGTTGACTTTACCATCACGGACCGCCAATATCCTCGACCTAGCGCTCCATATTTTTGCCGTTTTACTACAAGCCGCCCATCCGACTATCTTTTGTGTGCGTCCGTTTCAACTCCGCTTTGACCAACCATTTCATCGTCCAACCCAGGTCAGAGTCTTTGCCACTTTGCCTAGTCTAGCCGGCTAGACAAGTAGGTCCGTTACAATAGCTAAATGATGTATGCAAATATATGTTTTCACAATTATAAGCTAATACTCGTTATCAAATTTGTATTTTTTCTTAAGTACTGGTAAGTTATTCAATATATTATACATATCGTTGCTCGTAAATACCACAAATTAACTCATATCCAACCTAGAATAATATCTTGACTGGAAATATAATATGGTTTTGTCCATCGTGCAAAATAGCGATTACTATTTACAGCTATTCTATTAACTAAATTTAATATGATTGGTGTTGAACCAGGGCTTTTAACAAGCAATTGCCTCGAATGACTTAACAACAAAACAACAATGTCCATATAACAACAATAGTATAATAATTTATTACAGATCAGGAACGTGCTTACAAAATATAAGGGGGGGGGGAGGTCACAATGCGTCAGCAAAATATCTCGAATTTGACCCAACGTGGCAACAAAGCTTTGACGACCGGATCACGTTTCCATGCACAGCCCACAACAGGCGGCGAGCAACAGAGACAAGTAATATTAATAACATGATAAAGAATTTATTACATACATTTTAAACAATATTAAATAGTTAAATACAATTAATCGGTTTGATCTGAACGACCGATACGGAACCGATATGTGTGATATGTTAGAGATTATTAAAAGGGCGCGTGTCCCCACGCTCCCTTTTGCCCGCCAAATAATTCTTAACATATCACACCTTATCGGTTCCGTATCGGTCGTTCAGATCGAACCGATTAACACGTTGACGGACATTCACTGCTATAGCAGTCATAATCTTTTAAGTTGTGATTCGTTGATGACTGCTATAACAGTTATATTTTCGGAAGTCGTAAAATGGAATAACTGCTATTGCAGTGACTGTTGTTATGGCTTCACCGTGTCGAGAATTATGCAGTGTCCAATTGTGACTTAACAAAAGGTCGAGCAAATGTTTATCAAATTTTCTAAAAATAGTTTTTATTAATATTATTTTGTATGGCCTCTTGTGGATTAACAATCTTATTTGTTTAAAATTTTTACTCATTTGTTGTTAATTATAATTTATTTCATTGATTATGTGTCATGAAATAAATGAAAACCCATCATCATAGGTAATTTATTTATGTAACTGCTATAGCAGTCATATATAGCAGTCACACGACCATATAAAAAGAAAAAAAGTTTTCGAGGGACTCGAACTGCTATAGCAGTGATATATTTTTATGTTAACAATGTATTTAGATCACAATTTGTAACAGAAAAGCTCTAACATTTTTTGTCATAACTATGATAGTTATCGAGATAAGAGAGTGACACTCATATTACGGTCATGCACATAACTGATATAGCAGTCATGTCCGTCAATGTGTTAATTGTATTTAACTATTTAATATTGTTTAAAATATATGTAATAAATTGTTCTTCTTTATCATGTTATTAATATTACTTGTTGTGGGTTGTGCATGGAACCGTGATCGTTGTCGTATCGTTATCTATTCAACGACACCAGCACAAAGCTCTACCAAAAGCTCTCATTCGCCGGCTAACTGCTCTCCTGACTCGTTTCCACCGTGGCGCCGGAGCTTCCACACAAATTGCATTTTCTTGGCTGTCCTCGGCTGGATCTTCGGGAACGGCCATGACATCGCTTCCCGGGACCCCCAAAGCAATTAACTCTATCAAGTCTTCCCAGGACTTGTGGCGTCCCCGGATCGAGTTGTCGTCGCCAAATGGCAGCTCATTGAAAAGTAGCCGTGCCGCCTTGAATTTATCCGCTTGGTCTATCCAGTTTGAATGAACCGCCGGTTCAAAGTCGCCGGCTGCAAACTGGGTGGATGCCTCGCAAATTTCAAAAAGCCAAGTATCAATTATCATGTCGTCGACTTCGATCGGCTTGTCTTCCTTCACTTGTGCAACGACGACTAATTGCTGGTCGGTCATTTTATCAGATAATATATCACAAAAAAGAAACAAAGGATAAGAATCGATAGGATAACAAAGGAAAGACAATATGTCACTGTATGTAACTGCGAAACACACAAACAATTTGTTATGAACACTTCGGGCTGTCTATTTAAAATGCAAAGACATCTCGTTGTAAACATAATTCGAGAAATCACTATAAAAACCAAACTATTTCCACACGGCCAGATAGAACTGATAAAGGAAGTTGAGATACCAAATCTGGAGAGTCAATTGGGATATTAAAAAAAATTATCAAACTCTCTTTGTCGCCTACCAACGTTTCAATTTATACAGCACAACTAGTACGAAACGATGATATTTTATACTATATACTTTGATGAGCAACACTGCTCTTTTATAATTACTTAACTATTAACCAGATTCTGTAGGAGTTATGTAGGTGATGGGAATGAGAAAACTCGGCAGAAAAGAAAGAAGTTCCAAACCGCCTGCCAAAAAAGTCAGCCTAAAAAATGTATTAAGCAATAACACAAAATATTGGGCTATGGATATAATCTTTAACTATAACAAACATTTTTTTTAAAATAATTGTTCGAAAGTATTAAAATTATTATATGATTATTTATATAGACTATAAGTAGATATTGACAATGAAAAAAATTAAAAATTGAAAAAAAGAACTATAATCCAAAGGGACCATAATCCAACTAAAAATAAACGATTTTTTAAAAATTATGAGTTTAATTAATTCAATTTTTTTTCCAGTTTAACTAATCTTTTATGGGAGTCACATATCTTGAGACGAAATAATGTGTGTTCATTACACCAATATTAGCTATTATTTTCTTGATATACTCATAAAATATATATTAGCATCTTTTAAAACGTTTAGATCCGAACGTTACAGGAATTCATACGTGATGTGATATTTTTTAATTATTTTATTTATCATCTTCATTTGGCCGTAATCCTCTTCCTCCAAATGGATAGACAATGTGGCAATGTCGCTGTTACTGGATGTAATTTTTTTTTGTGAACTAATTACACTTTTAATGCATTTATCTAACTGGGAGACTGTTCTATAAGCCAAAGGTCATTTTTCTATTTATTAAATATTCTCTTTACCTTATTCAAATGGGGATCAATTAGCTGATCAACACAAGAAGAGAAATAAGTCACAAAAGTAATAATTTTCTTATAGTGTTGCCCAGTGTACAAACCGTTCAATTTACCAATACTTACCATATTTCTTAATTGTAAAAATAGGTACTGACTTTTTTCCATGTAGCTTAGGATTACTAAGACGAATCTCAAGCCATCGTTTTAAGAGTGGTTATGAATTCATTTTGTAAATGCCATTGCTCATCTTATATTTTATTAAATTATATGATTTAAATATATGTAAAGCGGTCTTTATTTTTTATACTAACATTATGCCAACACAAACACATTTTGATTTTAGCTTTTACTATAAAATTATTGGTATTTCAGTCTGTTGGCTGGAGATACAACACCCGACGAAGCGGTTAGGTTAGGTTTGAATTCGACTTAGGTTTGAACTATTTGAAGTCGAATGAAAAGCGCCTGTTTAAAAAACGGGGTCGAGTATAGGCAACTTAGCTACATATATTTAAAATAAATGTAACATTTTATGTATAGTGATAAATATTTTGAATTAATTTTATTTAACGGCAACTTGCTGAGCTACTGTCTTTAAGTGTATACAAATGGAATATTTTCATAAATTCTAAACGTTATGCGTGTTGTAATCTTAAAATGCATAGAAATGTGTACTGAGAAAATCGCTTTTAAATGATATAATATACATTTTGATAATTACACAAGTATTTATTAGCTATTGACCGGTCAGTTCAAAATTTGATATGCTATTGTACCACATCAGATTTATCTCCAGGCCAATATTAATGGTTAAACTCATAAGGGTTCTACTTGTATTTTTATGACTAAAAAGGGTGAAATAACATTATTTATATTATATTATGTTATGTGATTATACAAGGTGATCACCTTATCGTTAACCACTTAATATCTTACTGGGTTTAATAAGAAATTTTATTTTTTCTTCACATAGTGTTTTTATGCAATTGGAACTCAATTTTTCACCATTTATTTTTGTATTTACCCCCCCCCCCCCCCCCGACTTTTTGATAGCAACTTTTAATATAAATGTAAGATATACAGAATGATTTTTTTATCATGAGCCACTCAATATCTCATAGAGTTTAATAAGAAATTACATTTTTTTTTTCATATTGTTTTTATACAATAAGATCTTAATTTTTCAAAAAAGATTATGTTTTTACCCTACTCCCAAATTAGTTTTTTTTATAGCAACTTTTGAAACTTAAATGGTAACGTTATATTTTATTAACTTTTAAAGTTGAGAATAATGTACAAAAAATGTTGACTGGTCGATAACCAGTTTTGGATATCTATTTTTGAAGCTATTAAAGTCTCAAGTTCAGGGCATGAGGAAAAGTGGAGAGTAGTATTATTTTTATTTGCGCGCATTTCATAACCGCACTTCCCCTCCCATCCTAACTTTTAAACTCGTATGACTTTAAAAATAGTTGTCCAAAACTGGTTATCGACCAGTCAACATTTTTAATACATTATTCTCAATTAAAAAAGTTTATGAATTTTATGCATTATCATTTATGTTTCAAAAGATGCTATCAAAAAAACTAGTTTGGATGGGTAGAAAAAACAAAAAAAAATTGGAAGAAATTGAGATCACATTGTATAAAAACTTTATGGGACAAAAAATTCAATTGTTAATTAAACTGAGTGATATGAAAGATATTAAGTGGTTCACGATAAGTTGATCGCCCAATAGTATAGCTATTTTAAAATAAATGTAATGTCAAGGTTTTTGACTAATAATAAAAAAATAACATATTTTAGTCAGATATGAGTGATTTTATCACTTTTATGTATAGTAATTCCTGTAGATCTCTGACCTCTCCGTTCCCTCTATTCTTTGATTTCATTATGCTTATTTTTAAATACAGCACCTCAATTCAATACTTTGTACCTTTTCTGGTTAACACTGTGCTTGGTTTGGACTGTACTGGCTTGAAAATACCAACTACTGTTTCTCATCGAAGCGTTGTAATAATTCCTGTAAACCTGTGACCTGTTAATATACGGGTACAATACAATTCTAGTTGAAATGAGTTATTAAAAATTTGTTCCTAAAATAACTAAATAACAAGTCGTTGTAATAAAACATTTAATTGGGCCAACTGGAAATTAATCGTGTCCCTATATTACCCATAGTTTGAGTTTGACCACTATATTTTTTCCGTGTGGGAAGATGGTATACAAATTAACAGTAAAGATATATCATATATATAATTTATGCTGAATACAGATGATGCATTGAGAATATAAGCCAGTTTTTTTTCTTAAAATAATTCTAATTTTAAGTTTTTCTTTTTAAAAGCATTTATAATTACTTCATTTGGAAACTTATGTGTCAAAAAAACATTCAAATGAATACAGTTTACATTATTTAACAAATGTTTTTCAAACTATATACATACAGTGTTATTAAAGTTTGACGCAAATGGCAATGTAATTTGAAAATAACAGAACGTTCGTGTTTCTAAAAAAACACGTTAGCGGATAAAATCGTTAGGAATACACAATTTTGGTTAGCGTTGCATAAAATTACTGTCCAATATTTTAAATATTCCTGATATTTTTCGAACACATTAAATCAAAATGTTAAATATGTTATTATACCGAGCTTTAATTCGGAAAATCATTAATGAATAAATTTCTTTTTAAAAGCAACCCGTTCAAATAACAAAACACATTGGGCACAAGTTGTATCTTGTGTTAGCTATAAATTAAGGTGACTCAGTAACTCTTCAAAAAAATACAGAGTTGGTCTAACTAAAATTATAGGTTATACAAGGGCACAATACATTTCTAGTTGGACTGAGTTATTAAAAAGTTGGTCTAAATTAAAGTACGCGTATTATATGGCTGAATAAATTTCTAATTGAAATACCTAAATAAGACGTTGTTAAAACTAAACATTTAGTTGGGTATATTATTTATTTGGTTATTCCACGTAGAAATGTAATGTGTTCTTATATTAATCATAGTTAAAGTTGAAACAACTATACAGAGTTATCAAAAAGTTCGAAAACGGCCAATTTTTGGAGCCGTTATTGATTTTTTTCAAATTTTGACTTTTGGATGTTGGTAGGTGTTATTTTATGCACATTTTAGGCATAAATCCAAAATCATACCTTAAGTTTGTGCATGCGTGGTATCAACTTTTGAAATTTAAATGGGAACCCCCATATTTTTTTAGATATTCTGTTTTGTTAGAAATTAATATTTAAAATAAAAAAATGTTAAAAACACTTTTTAATATCATACGGTTCAAAAGTTATTGCTATTTAAAGTTCATGTTAGTGCTCTATTCAAAAGCATTTTTAAGTATGTACAAGTCAGATAATTTGATGTGGCTTTTATCAAATGTGTAATTTAATATCTGAACTATGATTTAAAAAAAAAAAAATCACAATTAAATTGAATTAATAGCTTTAATTGTCATTTGGAAATTTGTTTAAAAAAAACACTATTTTTTGGAGCCGCTAATTGTGCGTTTCAATGCTTTAGTTTCACAACGAAAGACCGTCGGTTCGGAACTTTTCCTATAAGAGTTCGTACAGGTAATAAATAATAATGACTGGCGACCGAGCGCAGGTCCGGCCCATTGTCTGCTATCACAATGCTATTTCAAATAATGGTTATTACTTATCAAATAGGTACGAATGTTTCTAAACCGACAGAGGGCCACCGCTTTTTTTTTTACCTGCCGTGTGTAATGAAAATTATAACTGACTAGTATAATAACAGCTGACGCGTGCGCGGCGATCTCGCATAACCAAGTCTAATCTATGATTGTGTTATCAATTACATAAAAACGGAATACGGATTTTAGATTATTAAAATCAATTATCAAATGATGTCAAAACTCAAAGTATAGCTAATGTGTACAAAGTATTTGCAATTAGGTCAGTTATAATTTAAAATGTATTTTGCGTGTAAAAACATGCACTATTTTGTGGATTTTAAAATTTAAATATTCTTTTGATAAGTTGCCGCAAAAGTGCAAAATTATTGTTTACACAAACATTAGTTACTATTAGTGTAAATACTTCAGATCAAAATTTTAAAATAATATTATACTGATTGTGATAATAGTTTTATTTTGTTCATAGAGTACAGTTATACAGTTTATCTTAAATGGAGAATAAGAATGTTCATACTAAAAAAATTAACTGTCAACGATAACTGTTTAAATATTTTTTCATTATTATTTTTATTATAATAATAATTTAAATAACATAAAGTTTAAAAAGTATTTGATCCTAATTATTATTGTATAATATAAAATGTAAAGATAATAATTACATTTTTTACCAAATCCTAATGTCAGTTGTTGCATTATCTAAAAGATAGTGCTATATAATTTTGTTTGTTAATTGTTTTTTAAAACTAAATAATTTGCACTACATACAGAACAATTGGTACTCCACAAGATATGATAATACTTTATGCGGTAATTATTAATTTTAAATATAATCAAAGAATTAAATCAATAATGAATATCTATTCTTAATAAATATATTTTTACTGCTACAAACAATACATAATTTTCAAAGTTTGTAATACAAACATCACAAGTTTAATACAATAATAAATTATTTTACAAACTCATTACTTTATATAAACTAGTATAATTATATAATTTACAGCTTTTTCTTCACAACTATAGACATTTTTTTTTTAAAGATAAAATAAAATGTAACAATTTCAACTACGGCGTCAAATGTATGTTTTGTAAGTTGAAGTGATGGGGTTTGTTCAATTTACAAAACACAGCTACATTTTAATTGTTACATGTTAGTTTAAAATTATACTCAAATCTGTATATCTTAAAATATATTTAAAAAAAAGGTAGCATAGTCCACCTCATTATTAGCTAATAAAGTAAACAATATGTTATGAAGGCTTAGCTTACGATTACTTTTTTAATAAATTGTAAAAAATAAAACCAATAATTGGTTAGTGTTTATAATGTACTTAGCAGTATACTGAATTAATATTTTATTTGTAAATCAAAGAAATAGGGAAGTCTTAAATTTACAAAAAAGATACCATTCAGATTTTATTATACATAATACATATAAAATTTAAATTTAAATACAACTGTACTATTGTTATAATGAATTTCATAAATTTAATTTATTGCGTTCATATTTTATTTGTAACTGGACACCTACAATATATTCCTTTAAGTTCTAAAAAAAATATTACTTAATATCTACATGTTATTATTTTAAAAATTCAGTATGATTAATATAATAGGTAAAATATAAATTTAATTTAAATTGTATACACAATACATTTGAACAGAAATTAAAATGTTGAAAATTGTTATAAAATAAAAGTAATATCTGAAACATTAACAAGTAAGACGGCTAATTAACTTGCCGTAAAAAGTTTTAAAAATAAATGATTAAAAAATACCATTTTCTATTTAACAAAAAAAAATGTACAGACAAATGTATGTTTAAAAGATACTTCTAAAAGAAGTATTATTAAGAAAATATTTTTCCAAAAACATCATATTTTACATTGTTTTAGTTCCTAAGTCATACCAGTGGTTTGATATTAAATGACATTGATAACATTTTTCCTAATAGAAAGTATTTTCTAATATAGCCAATTTCACCTGAAACAAGTAGGTAAAACCATTATTTAGATTCATCTTAATTCAATAGGATATTTAAAAACTTACTATTATGTGTATGTTTAAGACAAATGCACATATTTTATTGTTGTGTACTGCAAATCTGGAATTAATCAATATTCCAGATTTGCAATGGATTTTGTGCGCTTCAAGCTTCTACATTCTTGTCTTACGGGATGCCATCGTATTGACACTATTACAAAGGGTTCTGTTACCTGACAATGATAATAAATGATTAACTCGTTAAATTTAGAAAATAAATAAAAATATTTCTGTTTAAAATAATAATAGGTACTTACTTTTATAACATTTTTTCAGGTTTTACAATCAAATATTAATATCTCATTCATGTGAACAACGGACATCCTATCAAACCGTTCGCACTAAAAGATCTCCCTGCTGCCAAGGTGATTCAGGGGGGGGGGGTCAACTATTTTCTCCTCTCTCTGAACTGTCTTTGGCAGTGGCGGGAACCATTTTGCTAAAATTTCTTTTTATAATTCTTTTTGAAAAAATTAACTAAAACTTATGTAATAGCAAATATTATAATTATTAAATTTTATTAAAATTTATTTGTTTATTAATTGATAAACATATTAATACTTAATTTAAAAAAATTAAGTAGGTTATTAAAAAAAATTAAGTTTGGTTAATTTAAAAAAATTAGTTTTTAAAATTAACTTATCATAGAATAGTTAATTAATAGTGTACAAATATTTATAGTAATGTATTATAACATAAATACAACTTAAAATTAAATATCTCAATATTCAAAATCTTATAATTTTTTTTTTTTTTTATTGATAATTTTTTTTTTACAACCCGGCATCTATGGCCATTAGTTACAGATGTGGTGGAACAAAAGTTATTTACAATTGGTATACAATATGTTTGCGTATTATAGTAATTAAGAGCCAAGAAAGAAAATGTGTAATTTTTAAATTAAGTTATATAAGTCAGTTGATTCTAGGAAGTCGATCATCTTGGCATTGTTCTCGGGTTCTGGTCCTAGTGAAGTGTCAAGTGTCGCGTCGATTCCAATCCTTTGTCTGTCTTGTTCGTACTTGAGGCATTCGGTTAATATGTGTTTCACGGTCAGTCTTACACCGCAAACTACACATATAGGAGTTTCTTCCTTAGCCATTAGATAACCATGGGTTAGTCTCGTGTGTCCGATTCGCATGCGGTTTAGTATTGTTTCATCTTTCCTTTTTAGAAAGCTGTTAATCCATCGGTTAGTGGAACTTTTAATAGTGTTCAGTTTGGTAGTTTGTTGCTTCCATAACTGAAGCGATTTGTCGTTGGACATCTCATTAATCTGGGTTTTTAAGTCATCGTATGTTAGCCCTGGTATTAATGTTACTCCCGCATTTTGGGTGGCAATTTTAGCCTGTTGGTCGGCTAACTCGTTAACTTTGATGCCTGCATGTCCAGGAACCCACATGAGCGTGATTTGTTTGTTCATAGTTGAGGCTTCGTTTAGTTTGTTTTGAATTTTTAATGCGATGTCGCCGGGATGGAATTGGTTTTTGATGCTGTTGAGGGTACTTAGGGAGTTACTAAAAATAATATGTTTTGAGTGCTCTTCATGTATTATTCTTTTTAATCTTATAATTTATTTATGGTATTAAATACATGTTTTAGTTTCAGAAATTAATCGTGATTAGTAAATAAAATAATTTTCAAAGTTTATAACGCTCACAAAATATTAAACAGACAAATATTTGTAGTAATGCATAGGTAACAAATAAAATTACAATTTAATAAGAAAATATTTAAAAACTAATAGTACAATCAACGAGTCGAATAATAAATAACAATATTTTATGCCGCATAATATCAGAGATGATAGGATATAAACCCATAACAATTTCCGTATAATAACCTGTTAGCCGTCTCTTAAACGATAATTTATCATCGATACAGTGCAACGGCGGTGTATTGATACGGTGTACTAATACTGCAAATGAAAGCTTGGCTCTCACAAAAAGCATGAAATTGTCAAAATTTGTCATTTTTGAGCGATAGTATTTCAAAAACTACGAGGCAAAAATTCAAAATTAGACCAAAATGTTCTTAAAAAATGAATAATCTAACAGAATATCTAAAAAAATATGGGGGTTCCCATTTAAATTTTAAAAGTTGATACCACGCATGCGCAAACTATTTAAGTTAAAATTTTAGATTTAAGCCTTAAAAGTGTATAAAATAACACTTACCAACATCCAAAAGTCAAAATTTGAAAAAAATCAATAACGGCTCCAAAAATTGGCCGTTTTCGAACTTTTTGAACACTCTGTATATCTTTTCTGTGTAGGAGGGTAGTATACAAATGAATAATATAGGTATTTAAAATATATGAAGGGCTGTGGGGAAAAAAGATGAATGTAAATTTTTTTCGGAAATGAGATTTTGGTATCAAATTATTTGTATTGACGTATTGTATCTTTTATGCGCTCGAACCACGGAAAAATAGAGCTTACTTGAGAGTAACGACCACCGGAAGTTTAGGCGTACAGGCAAAATGTATTACGTTTTGAAATTAAAAAAATGATTTTCTCAGGATGAACAAAAATTGACATTTGATCTTTTTTCCCCGCAGCCCTTCATTCGTTATATACCCACAGTTATTTGATTTAAGACAAGAAACTTTTCTTTCTTAAAATAATTCTAATTTTTAGTTTTTCTTTTTCAAAGCATTTACAATTACTTTATTTGGAAATTGTTTGTACCAAAAAAATATTGAAATAAATATAATATATAATATTTAACAAATGTTTTTTAAACTATAAAGAAACACTTATTAAAGTATGACGCAAATGGCAATGTTATTTGAAAATAACAGAACGTTCATATTTCAAAAAAACCCTTGTGCCGGATAAAACATTTCGTTAGCATTTAATAATTTTGGTTAGCGTTTCAAGAAATTATTGTCAAATATTTCAAATATTCCCGATATTTTTTTAGCACAATAAATCAAAATGTTAAATATATTATTATACCGATGTTTAAGTCATAAAATCATTGTTGAATAAGTTTCTTTTTAAAAGCAACCCGTTCAAATAACAAAACA